>NW_018021504.1:22717-43264 GCF_002006095.1 Pseudomyrmex gracilis
CGGACTGTCCAAATCCAAATGTAGTTTAATCCGACAGCGGAAATTAATTATAATTTCGGACTGTCCAAATCTAAATGATGTTTAATCCGATTGCGAAAATTAATTATAATTACGGCCTTTCTGTTTTTGTTCAGTATTTAGTGAGAAACAAAGACAGAATGACTCTTGTGTCGACTTGTGTCGACTGTGTCTCCTAAAAGGAAAGCAGCCGCAACTTTGCCAGAAACAACGTAGTAGCCAATCAGCATTTTGCTCTTACGGAAGAGTAACGTATTGATTGGTTATCGCAGATTCCGTCCGCAGATGTATTACCAATCAGAAATGTTTTCTTCTTCGCACACGTCGTTGGCTGCGTTCGGGAAGGGCGCTATCAGCGCTATTGCGTCATTCTATCTTTGTTCTACATTTAATGAACAATAAAGATAGAATGATGCAACAGCGCTGATAGCGCGCTCTCCGAACGCAGCCGTTGTGACAATGAGTTTTTTAAAGATCAGAAACGTTCCGAGTTTTCTTTTATGACAAATCGGACATATTTCATTGTATATAATAATTATTTACATATAAAGTCTTGTTCTACATTCTAAGCGCAAGACGCAAACGCAAGTAGAAATCTCTAATGAAATTGACTTGATTTTAATCGCATTGATCAAATCAGTACCAATTGAGCAACCCATGATTGGTCAATTCCACGAGACCTGCTACTTGCAATTGCATCTTGCTCTAATGTAGAACAGGCTTAACAAGACCGTTTTTTTTTTTTGGAACACGCAAACCTGAAGAAGTCTCTAGCAATATTTTTTTTCACTCACTTTTACGTTTCACTTTTCGGCCATTTGAACTATGAAGGTGCTGTGAATCTTCATTGCAACATAAAAATACCGACTAACTTGTCTATGTTTATATAAGGTAGTTTCGTACGTTGCAGAATGCAGTTGATACTCGCTAAGATGTTACAACGAATTCGATTGGATGCGCACTAGCGCGTCCTCTTTCAGTGTGTAGTAAAATACTGGGTGCGTTCAAACAACTCAACGGTTGAGAGATCATCACTTATGATAGAACTATTCTTCAAAATCTATTGGGGTTCCAACAGTATGATCCAATCAGAAGTGATTATTTCTCAACCGTTGTGCAACTGTTGAGTTGTCTGAACGCACCCACTAACACTGAAATATTCTACTACACTTTGGGTGCGTTCAGACAACTCAACAGTTGCACAACGGTTGAAAGATAATGAGTGCGTTCAGACAACTCAACAGTTGCACAACGGTTGAGAGATAATCACTTCTGATTGGATCATACTTTTGGAACCGCTGCATATTTTGAAGAATAGTCCTATCATAAGTGATGATCTCTCAACCGTTGAATTATCTGAACGCACCCAATGGCCACGTTCAGCAGACTGAGCAGATCAGTGAACGCTTAGTGATTCTTTAATATGATTGAATCTTGCCTTTAGATCTTCGCTGGATCTAAGTGTAGAAACCAATCATATTGAAGAATCACTAAGCGCTTACTGATCTGCTCAGTCTGCTGAACATGGGGAATCACTTCTGATTGGATCATACTTTTGGAGTCCTATCATAAGTGATGATCTCTCAACCGTTGAGTTGTCTGAACGCACCCATTGAAAAAAGAGACGCACTAGCGCATCCAATCGAATTCGTCGTTGGTTAGTCAGCACTTGAGTGATTTATGAGTAATCTTGACTGATAATGTACTTATGTTTTTTTTTTGTTTTTGTAAGAACTTGTTACAATTGTTTAATAAAATGTCATTATATATGATCAATCAACTTATTGCGTATATTTATGATTGCGATGTAAATAGAACTGATGTAAAGAGAAGAAAACCACCCAAGTGTGGTCAGCCTAACCTTTTCTTACGTTAAACACACGTGGACACGTGGAAGCGTTCTATAGTTTGAAGTTTGTACATTGTTTGACGTGCGTACCGTCTGTACGCGCGTATCGATAGCTCGAAATAATTCAAGTTGCGTTTAAATAAATGCTAAAAAAAAAAAAACAAATAAAATGGCGCAAAGATTAAGCAACAAAGCGAAAATCAAATCGTTTTTCACTGTCACGGGTAGTGCAGTTGCTCTGTTCGGCGGTATTTCGCTGTATCAGAGCAACGAAAAGTTTTACAACGAAGTTGCAATACCGATGATGCATCTATTGGATCCGGAAACTGCTCACAATCTCGCGGTAAAAATTTTGAAATGGGGTCTCGTGCCGAGACAGAAAACCGAAGATCCCCGTACTCTTCGAACAAGTGTGTTCGGTTTCAACTTGACGAATCCCATTGGCATGGCCGCAGGATTTGACAAACAAGGAGAAGCGGTGGAGGGATTGCACAAGATTGGTTTCGGTTTTGTAGAAATAGGTAAACTGTTTTTTCTTTCAATTTGGTTTTTTTTTTTTGTTTTCATCAAATAACGCGATTAATTAATTTTTATCTTGTATTTATGTTGCAGGATCTGTGACACCTAAGCCTCAGAGTGGCAACGCCAAACCCAGAGTTTTCAGATTGCCGCAAGACAGAGCGGTCATAAACAGATACGGATTTAACAGCGACGGTCACGACGTTGTATGGAAACGTTTGAAAAAATTAAAAGAGAACAAACATTTTAATGGCATCGTCGGAATAAATTTGGGAAAGAACAAGGAGTCCAAGGACGCGGTTCGGGATTACATTGACGGTATAAAGAAATTTATGGACGTGGCGGATTACTTTGTAATCAACGTTTCCAGTCCCAACACGCCGGGATTAAGATCCCTTCAGAGCAAACAGAGTTTAAAACAATTACTGACAAGCGTCAATGAAGCGAGAGAGATGTTGGATAGCAAACAGCCGTTGCTCTTGAAACTGGCTCCGGATTTGTCGGATTCGGAACGGCAGGATGTGGCGGATGTGATTTTGCAAAAGAAGTCCAACGTGGACGGTTTGATTTTGTGCAACACGACAATTGCACGACCGAATTTAATCGATCCGAACAGAGAGGAAAGCGGAGGTCTCAGTGGCGCGCCTCTTACCGACATATCCACCGCTATGATTTCCGACATGTACAAAAGAACACGCGGCAGCATTCCGATCATCGGAGTGGGTGGTATATTTTCCGGCACTGATGTTTACGCTAAGATAAAAGCTGGTGCCTCTCTGGTGGAACTTTACACCTCATACATATACAACGGACCTCCGATAGTCAGCAAGATCAAAAGAGAATTGTGCGAAATACTCGAGGCTGATGGTTTTTCTTCTGTGAATGACGCAATCGGTCGAGATATTAAAAACAGATAAATATTTTCCTGTTAGAGACGCATCGTATGTAATATCTTTATGTATATACAATAATATATATATATATATATATACAAAAATAAATTTGTTGCAATATAGATATAAAAAAATGTGAATACATGCAATAATTTTGTATAAATAGTTTGTAAATAGTGTATTTATATTGTTAATTAAACAAAAATGTTGTTTTATTTACGCGTTTGTCTTGTGAATATTCCAGAAAACATTTTATGTAATCGAACAGTATTGTATATGTATAGCGCAAACACATAAATATGTCATGCGTTGATTATGTCACAATGTTGATTACAAATAGCTATTTGTCGTGACAATATTATCAAACTTGTTTTCCTTTTCAAGAGAATAATCGATTAAAAATAATTACTTTTTTGTGCAACATATGCGGTGGCGCGCGTATATCATAAAAGCGCGCGTTGCAGAATACATTAGAATATTTATTATTTACCGGAAAAAGAATATCCGATAATTATGCAAAACCTGATGTATCATTGTTAAAAAACAGAAACGAGATTTTATCTACGTGAACTGTGAAGCCGATTATTTATTTTATGAGTTTTTAATCGATCGTTGTGCGATTTCATGATTTTTTAGTCTTTTCACGTAAGCAATTCAGAAAAACTGCTATATAAGTAATTAGCAAGTAATTATTTATATCTTGCTGGATTATTCCGCGACTATTTTATTGCGAAATTAACATCAATCTCGTTAGCCGTGCGTGTTAAGCGGAACTGGCCGGTTTCAATTTTTGCGGCAAAGATTTCTAATGACGATGACCGTTGATTGGTGGCGTTGCCGTTGCGCGTGGCGAAGTCGCGGTTGTGCGCCGCACGTCTCATCATCCACCACGTCCTCGCGATACCCGTGAATCGGAACAGTCAGCTGTTAGTGTCAAGCGAACATCCTTAACCAAGAAATTGCGCGAATAATCGTCAACCTGGACGCCCGTGATCGGTCACGACGACGACGTGCGCGATCCGACGATCAGAGCTAGCTCGATTCGGCCACGACGGAGGTAGTTTGGGTTTCTCTGCGAGTTCTCATTGTGTCCGTGCTGTGGGGGAGTCACACGGGGTCGCCTCGTCACGCATGTACTTCTCATGTGTGCTGAACGAGTTTATCAGTTATCATCGACGCGCGATGTGCTCGTGAAAATCCTGGACTTGAAGGCGCGTCGTCGCGACGATATTTCTCTCTCTCTCTTTCTCTCTCTCTCTCTCTCTTTCTCTCGTGATTTCCGACGTTCAGTCCTGCCAGTTGCGACGTAATAATGCGTACAAATGATATATCCGCGAGTAAAGAAACAGCAATTTCGTCGAATTTTTCGCACCAACAGCAAAATTTCTCCCGTCGTGTTCTCCAGTCGCGTGCACACGACACGAAATCCATGATCTGTGTGTGACGAGAGAAAACACGTCAGTTTTCTGACGCACAAAATGTGAATTTCTTTCCAAAGAGGTTGAATACGATATTCGGTTCGGTATAAATTTTTTCACGCGGGGGTTGGTTTCCCCCTTACTTAGCGTTCCCGTAAACGCGACGCCACGTAATTGTGCTGATACGCGTGAAATTTAAAGACGCGATATAAAAACGCGTACGATTGTTCATTTCTCGATTCGAGCATTTTTGTGGTGTGTTGAAAGATGCAACAAGTTTCTTGCAAATCGATATTGTTGCAACTTATGGTTCTGTTAATTAAAAACTGTTTTGGACCAGAAAAAAAAAAAATCGTGCGCGTTTTAACGTTACGCGTGTGTGACGCAAATTGACTTTTACGACTCGTAAAATATTGTCTGCTTTATATTCATGGATATTTTTTTTGTCTCAACTAATACATATTGAGCGGACGTCGAAAGAAGAAAAAAATGGCATTCTCGATGAGATGTAATTTTTAATGATTGTTTGCGCGAAAAATTTGTGAGAGATAAAGGAGAGAAGTCCATCACGTTACGGACTTCGCTCGAACAAATATTGGAGATTGACATTGCTCTCGTACCTCCCATCGACTAATGTAATAATACATAATGCAAGATAAACAATTTCATTTCACAAAGATGAAGAAGCCGTCCGTCAAGAAGCAATTTCGTTTTTCAAGGTCGTAATTTTTTCGAAATGCGTGTCTCCAAAGAAACGAAGAGACACGGTCTCTTTGCCATGTGTGTCAAAATTTTGCACGCGCCATGTGACTTTGCGAATTGCAACATTGCGCGACTCGATTTGTACTTTATTTGTTGTGTGCCGCGGTGAAATCGTCGATGAAATCATCTTTGACTTGCGAATTGTTGCGTCTTCTTCGGCAAAAGATGTGCTAAAAGCACCATATAACTATAAGGAAGAAAAACATTTCAAAAAAAAAAAAAATTTTTTAAAAACGCAAATTAGTGAACGCGATACACACTGCGTCGCGTTTAAAAGATTAATGTTTATAGCTTCCAAAAACACATGATACTGTCTTTTGAAAACGAAATTCTTACAGTGTAGATATGTGTGTGTACACATACGATAAATCTATATTCGTAAAATGAGATATCTCACGTTTTTTTTTACTTTGCGCGAGCAATTCGTTTTTTTATTTTTTTTATTGAAAACTCGTTCGACTACTCTATAACGCGTGTACGTTTTCACATCGAACACATTTTCTTCTCTCTGATAAATATATATAATATGTACAATATATATATGTATATATATATATATATATATATATAATTGTGCACGTGTGGAAATTTGTAGTCCAAAATAACTCTAGACGGAACAATAATTCACTCGATTTATAACGCTTGGATTTTGTGTACTTGGAATGTTTTATTTTGGGTGACACATCTTGATACGCGTCTAAGTATAACGACGCACATCTCTCGTACGTCACTCGGTTTTGAGGAAAATTTGCAAAAAAAAAAAACATTTATCTCAGAAGCATTTTTTTGATTATCATTCTTAAGTCACTGGAATTTAACAAAGAACGCGGCGGAGGCGGCTGCAATGAATATTATTTGTTTTTTTGCATTCGCGCGCGCGTAATTTCAACCTTGGTGGAATTTCACTTTACCCCTTTTAATTAACAAATCCGACAATTTATATATTTAGACGAGACCAAAATATGTTTCATTCTCTTTATCTATACAGCTCGATTATATTTTATGGCGTAGAACAAACCAGCGGAACAGGTTTTGATGACCTTGCAAGATTTCAATTACTGTCATTCGTTCGTGTTAATAAAAATATTCTCTTTGTTTTTTTTTGAAGTGATTAAAATATAAATGGCAGGGAAGTTGAAACGTCCGAATGTTTTTGTTATTCGCGCAAAAAACAACTCGGCAGATTATTATTCTCGGAAGATTGGATTTTCGCAAATTTTTAGAATTTGTTTTTTTTTATAATGTACATTCTTGCAATATGTTTCAAACAAACAGCGTGTGTTACTTGTCCGAAGTGATCATCTGATCGTATTCGATAAGAAATGTGTTATACAATATTCTTCGAGCGAAAAATCTTATAAAATTTTTGGCTTTCTCGATGTGTTATGTAAATTGTTTTATCTGCGCATATAAAACAACTGAAGCACAAGGCAAAAAGTGCACGGTAGTAAATAGAATAATGTCGTAATTTATCAACGTTTGTGTTTGGTCAGCTGTGTATTGAGACTTTTTTCACTTCAACTTTTTGTTGTGCGCAATACATATCTCTGTTTTTTATATTCTTTTTTTCACAATCATCGAATATAAATTCGCACAAGTTTGGTTTTTACGACACGTTGCGCTGCGTATAACAATAAATAACGATATCTTTCGCGAAGAGAGACATAAATAGTGAGATATAAATTTATTGACTGAACTCTCGAAATTTACGCTATTGTCTGATTTTTTGATTACAGAATATATTGCATCGATCTTGCGAGCGGATCAAAGTATGATCCTGTAGCGGCTTGTGCAAGATCTCTCGATATCTCTCAGAATGTTCAAAGACAACGACAATGGAGCGGGAAGTTGCAACGCCGCGCCTTCCCGCCCTCGAAGGTTATTTCCTCGATTTTCTCTGCGAAGATTGTTGTATTCCAGTCCGATCATCGGCCGTCGCATCGCGAGAACGCCGAGCACAAACAACAAAAATTCAAAAAGTGCGCGAATTCATTAACATTAAATTAACATATATACATATGTTAACATTAAAGAATATAAATAATTGTTTTTATAAAAAATATATTTTCGCAGATAAAGATCAGACGAGTGGTAGAATGACGGACGTAGAAAAAGGCGAAGCCAGAGCCAGCAACGGCTCCAGTCACTTTCAGTTTCACAACATAGATCTACATCGTGCTTCCAGCAAAGGCTCTGTACTCTCTTCCGCGGGAAAGGTAAGCGAGATTTGAACTTATTTGTTTTTCTTCTTTTTTTTATATGGTTTTGAAAACCTTTGTCTTTTTTTATTTATTTTTTTATTTATTGACAATTGTGTCAATTTGTTTGTCTCAGAGTAACGAGAACGGGATGATGGAGTGCCCGTTGTGCTTGTCCGAGCTTCCAGCAGAATTCTTTCCTGTTGTTCAATCTTGCCATCATCGCAGCTGCTACGACTGTTTTCAACAATACTTGAAAATGGAAATCTCCGAGTCCAGAGTCAACATTGCTTGTCCCGAATGTTCGGAGCCGATGCATCCAAATGGTGTGTGTTGTTCTATTTTGGACGCTTCGTTTTGCAAAACAATTTTCATCAAGTGAAAGAGTGTGATTTTTATTTCTCTCTCAACAATTCTGTGCTCTTCCCCCTCGCAGATATTCGGATGATTTTGAACGATCAAACACAATTAGAGAAATACGAGGATTTTATGGTTCGAAGAGTGCTCGCTGTGGAACCCGATGCGAGATGGTGCCCCGCTCCGGATTGTAGTTTTGCTGTGATCGCTAGCGGTTGCGCCTCGTGTCCGAAATTACGCTGCGAACGACCAGGTTGCGATTCGTATTTTTGCTACCACTGCAAAGCGCGATGGCATCCGAATCAGACGTGCGACGCGGCTAGAGCACAACGATCGCAATATTACGAACGCAGCTCCTCTCTGAGTTTCAGCCAAAGTGATTCTCAACATAGTAAGTCGAACTGTTGCACTGTTAATTCGCGTCTATTTTCGTTCTGATGGCTGACAGCAACTTATATTATCTTCGACTTGTTTAATAGGAGACGATATAAAACCTTGTCCGAGATGTCAAGTATTGATTGTGAAAATGGACGATGGAAGCTGCAATCACATGACCTGTGCGGTTTGCGGCGCTGAGTTTTGCTGGCTCTGCATGAAGGAAATTAGTGATCTTCACTATCTCAGGTAACGAATGTTCAATTATGAATAAAAAAAAAAAATAGTAAGATGAATTTCCGCAACAATTTAAACTTTACATAAATGTTTTAATGTTACTATTTGTAGTCCTTCTGGCTGCACTTTTTGGGGAAAAAAGCCTTGGTCCAGAAAGAAGAAAATCCTTTGGCAGCTCGGAACTCTGGTAGGAGCACCGATTGGAATCGGTCTTGTAGCTGGTATTGCATTTCCTGCTATGATAATAGGTTGGTTTATATTAAAAAAACAAACATATGTACATTATTACATTATACAGCGCGCGCGCATATAAATATGTGTCGGAATTTCGCATTGAAAAATCACATGTCAATGTAAATTTATTTCTTTGTTTAAGGTATACCTGTTTGGGTAGGCCAGAAATTGTACACGAAATACGAAAAAGCCAACAAGCACAAAAGAAATGCCTTCATCGTTGGCGGAGTTGCTGCTTCGGTAAGTTTTATTTGTGAACGTTTTTTCTACACAATATATCATGGAAGTGTCAGTTTTTTTTTTTATTGAACCGGAATATATCTTAGTAGATAGCAAATTGAACAAATCAATATTTGAACCTGCGGTTCTTCTCTAAATATTACTGAATATTACTATCGCAACGAGATCTGTTTTTCTCTCGACGGTCTCAAATGTGCGTGACGTTACAGCCTTCGAAAAAACTTTTTTTTGAAATTTCTTTATTAATTTTTCAGTAAAATAAATTTTCGAATCTTATTTAAATATTCCAACGAAAAAAGTGACGCAATATTTGCTCCTAAAATCTACGTTTTGACTCTTATTTTATTGCCGTTTTATTATTCGTATAATTTCAAGCTTCTCTCTCGAGAGTCATTTGTATTTATATCTACTCGCTTATCAGATTAACGAAAAAAATACGTGTTGCTGTTCGCTTAATCCCCTTTATCAACTGTTTGAAGTGATTCTCACTATAACATTTCTGTAAAACTTGATACAAAATTTTCGAACTATTCAATATGATCGTAAAAGTGTCAGTTTTTAATATTTGCAAAATTAGAGTGTGATGTGTGTGTGTGTGTGTGTATACGTGCTTTATTTTATTAAGTTAAATTAAGCATAATTTGTTTCAAATATATTCTTTTATATCTTAAAACTTAACGTTCCACGTACGCGACGAATTTGAGTGAACGAATCGATTACGTGAATTTTGCACGTGCACTTACAGAAAAAAAAACAAATGGATGTATATATATTAAAAATAGGAACTTTGTTCGCTATTCGTGATAACATCGAAGTATATTTTTTTTTATCTATATAGTTTATACAGAGAAAATGGATAATACAATTGTATATAGCGTTTAACAAAACAGCGCGATCGCTGGAATAAATGTTGTCGGAAGAAGTTTATCACGGGACGTGTTTCGGGCAGATGGAACGTAATCGTTTTTTTTTTTTTTTTTATGTATATCTCGAAAATATTCTATATAACTTTGACGCATGCCCTATAACATCGATCACCAATCTAGTTGATTTCTAGAGTAATTGTGTATCACATCTATTTGCCTAAATCCCTCAACGACTTGGCACAGCGCACATTAAAGATGTTTGTCGGCAATTATCTGAGCAAAAAACCCAATTAAGAAAAATCATTGTTTGATAAGAGTAATCACTGTTCCTCCTCTCTCTCTCTCTCTCTCTAATGGTGCTTATCTTAGAAAAAAGATTCCGATTTTTATCTTACTTTTATCTTCGAGAACTTTCATCGAATTGGCAAGATGATGATTCTTGCACGATTTAGTCAATAATCATTTTTAACTTTTTCGATATAATATGTGTTAAAAGTTCACATTGATTTTTTTTTTTTTTTTTTTTTTATACCTAAGACATGTGTTTTACATATATCGTGCCGTTTAAAATATTTCGCGATCTCGATCAATTTTCTTATCTACGATATCTCGTCGCAAAGAGAAGAAAATCTAAGAGCACACAAGTTTTTCTAAACGTCCGCTATATTCTTCCGACGTGTTTCTTCGTAAATTTATATCTTCTTCGTCGTTCCTGTTTTTTTTTCGTGTCATTTGCCGGTGTCTAAAGCCTCCTTCGAATTGTGAGAACACAAAAAAGATTGCGTCTTCGAAAGCTACGAATGGGCTATCGGAGGTGTGGTGTGTGTTCTATTCCTCACGTGTGTTTCTTCGCTTCGAGTCACAGCCCGGATAGAAATATATTAAAATTATTCAGTGCATGCGCTAACATTAACGGTGGCAGCGGTAATTAATGATCGGCTCCATTCGTCGCGACGACGGACTCGTCTATTAGAACGCCGTCGTTGTAAAGATCCTCGAGCACGTCGATAAGTCGCTGCTCCGTAAGCGGATCGCCGAGTGCAACGTCCACCGATCCGATACAAAGTAAAAGCGCCAGCAATTGGGACTTTCTGTAGTCCTTGTCGAGATCTTCTCTGGTATAACCCAGGTCCTTGGGAATGTTTAGGCCGAGACGCGAGCACGTCCAGTTTAGCTTGTTCCAGTACGTGTCCAAGAGCGATTCGGTGTGCTTGCGCCGTAACTCGGTGGGCACCGAACTCACCAACAGCAATGCAACATCGTTCGTAGGTCGGCTGTAGGTGACCATCTGCCAATCGAGGATGTAGCACTCGGACGTTCCGGAAGTATCTCTGAACAGTAGATTATTGCTCCAGAAATCGGTGTGGGTTATCAGCGCTAACGGACCTTCCGGAGCGAGAAGCGCCGAGATTATGTCTTTGGTACGAGGTCGTAGAACCAGCAGCGTCTCGAGCACCGCCTCCAGTCCCGGTCTGGTTTCCAAGAAGTGCGCTAACTGCGGCAAACCGCGTTCCACCAGTTGTTGATAGGAATCGGTAGCTTTTGCCGTTTGGAAGAGAAACGGATAACGCTCGGACAGAGACTCTCCGTCCACGACTTTCATCGACAGCGAATGAGCGTGTATGCGCGCGATGGCGTCAAGCGCGACCGTCGCTTGGTCCAGTGTCAGTCCTTCCGAGAACTTGATGCTCTCGAATCGCGAGGCGCCCAGATCGTCCAATACCAATATAGATTCCGACGGTATAGGACTGTCGTCGGTACCACTTGCGGGACTGTAATGAGCGTGGTAACATTCCGGGACCGGTAGCACAATCGGTTCCTCCGGACTGGGTCCCAGTTGTCTCTGATTGAACGCCTTCAGATCTGGCATCACCTGATCGCACAAACGCGCCGACGTTCGTCAAGAATTTGTTCGAAGGAAGAAAGCAAAATATCACAAAAAAAATCCGAAATTAATTAATCCTATCTCGCTTACCTGTGTGTAAAATTTAATCTCGCGAAGATCGAATTGGCCTTCCGTGACGAAAAAGCGACTGAACGGATCTCTAGGTAGTTGCTTGATGATAACGGATAGTTTGTGCTTCTCCGACGGTTTGTCCGTCGGATCCGTCGTCGACCCAAGCAGATAACTTCCCGTCACGTTGGTGATCGCGCTCAACGCGCTCTCGCTGGTCGCGCATCCGGGACTCACGCAGAATTTCAATACCTCGACCTAAACAAATCATTTTACTCGATCGAACAATGAATCACTATGTAACTCGAAATTAATAATCAAATTAACACAGATACATCGCGCTGAGACATCAACACACGAATATCCACATGATCTGAAAAGGATTCTAACCGATCTTCCGTCGTGATATTTGGACAATATGCTCTCAAGCCAATCTTTCTGGACCTCCCAGTCCGAGATGATCTGCTCCTCCCCGCAGGAAGTGTCGGTCTCGTCGTCCAAGTCGGACATGACTCCTCCTGTGGCTCTCTTCCCTCACCAATCTGTCCTCCTCGTCTCTCCTATTTTTCTCTTTCTCGATCTCGAGCGTTGGCGCGACGCGTCGGCGATCCTCTCGCTCAACAACACAGTTAACAACCAGTTTCAAGCGGCCAGCGTTAACGAGGCATGTGCGCCGTCGAATGACAAACGCTACAGACTGCCACCGGAGGATAATATTATATTATACCCGCGTATCTGCTCAATTACCACACATACACACGCACGCACGCAACGCGTACGTGTGGCCGCCAGCGTGAAATCACCGTCGCTGAATGAGCCTTCCTCGTTACGTGTCGCTGCCTCTTCCCGGTTACGTCCGCCGATTCTGCGCCGATTCGCGAGAGACCACAGTTCGACGACCCAGCAGCATGAAAGGAAGGAGAAAGAGAAAGAGAGAGAGAGAGAGAAAGCGGCTACCCTCAATCGACACGCCCTCCGAGGAGCACCGACCGACCGACCGAGCGACGCGGACGCAGGCACTTCTCTTCCTCGACCTACGCGCCCTTAATCGCTACGGCGCGACGTGTAGATCTCACAAGCACTGACCGACGCGTTGCATGTTCCGTTGTAGCTCACCTTTGGGTGCTCGCCGAGTGCCTCGTCGGCAGCCGCAGGGTGGGACGTTCGCGCGGTACGCGCGCATGCCTACTCCCGATCAATATTCTTCCTTCTGCCCCTCCCGGATCTCCTCTCTCCACCCGCGCGTTCTCTCTGTCTCCTTTGACCATCCGTATCACACATCGTGTCACGACGCTGCTCCTTTCTAGAGTTCTCGCAGGAAATCTGAAAAAACAATCGCATCGGTTCTTCCGCAATACGTCCGTCCGTATCGCGCGAATGGAGAACCAACTTCGGTCGGATTTGAACACGTCGCGAATGTTCCATTCAGAATAAACGAGAGACGAGAGAGAAAACGATGTGTGTGTACACACACCAGCTAGATAATTTCGTTTCGCATGCGTGAAAACCCATGCAAGAGGCGAGCGCACATCGCGATATAGACGACGTCTCCCCCCCTCCTCTGCTCCCTTTCATTGATAAAATATTTGATAAAAATGTTAAAACTTGTAATCGCTTATAGATTGAACCTTGAAAAGCACAAAGCGGTTAATTTAGATAGATATTGGCACTCAGATAAGATATTGGATGCTTATCGATAGGTTTATCCGAGATAAAAAAACGTGCGCGACACCATTGTGTGTCAAAAATAATCATATTTCAAAATTGATTACTTCCTTTGCAAGACGATTGATTTATATAGTTTGTACCGAGAGAGCGTCACACAAGCGCGCGTTAAATTTTTATTATCGGACTCTTCCCTCGCGCCGTCCACAACTACGCCGTGGCCTTCGATGTATCTGACCGACGTTCCTATTTATATTACTTAACAGGTGTCAGCTACATTATTCAAAGCACAGAGAGAAGCCTTAAAGACGCTAATAACATTACTCCCCTTACAGACGCCGCTCTTTGATCGTAATTTTTTTTTTTTTTTTTTTATTGTGACGAGCGAGGCGTGACGAGGAGAGACGCACAAAGGGAAATGAGAGAACAAACCACAGAAACTTTATAATTCGCATGCTTTGTTTCAAATCGCAGATCTTAGTGTCACCAGTGCTGGCGGGATTCGCAGTGGGTATCGGCGTGCCCATTCTGCTGTTTTACGTTTACGGCGTGGTTCCGGTATCGCTCTGCCGAAACGGAGGCTGCGGAGTTTCCACCAGTGGAAGCGGAGTCAGATTCGACTTTGACGACGAAAACGATCTATTGGGAGCTCTAGGTGTACGCAACGGAGGTAAATTATATGTAGTAACTCGCGTGCTTACGAGTTCTCTCGTTCGAGATCGGTTTGTTGTTTTTCTTTTGTGCGCATATGCTATTGAAAAGTTGCGCAACGAACGGAATCGAATTTCCATTTGCGAGCTCGTCACACGTTTGCAGATGCGGCATCAATAGACGTCGCGAGTCACCGCGGCGGTAATCCATCGATAGGAGAGGCCTCGCTTTCATTAGGCAGCGGCAGTCAGTTGGAGAAATTAGGCCGGGAAAATGACCGCGAAAGCGCCAGTAATGTGGCTCTCGCTGGTACCAGTCTTGCGGGTAGTATAGCCTCCAGCGTACTTCCTGGAGGACAAAGGTATTGTTTGTTTTTTCTCAGTTTCGTCAATAAACGCGTTCTGATCTGATGCACATGACCTGTATGATCGCGTCTACGTACAGGTTGGAAGTCCAGGCTGATGTTACATCCACGCAACGCTTCAGTTTGTGCAGCGAAACCGCATCCGCGGCCACTAGTTTGTCAGAAAAATCCGTTAATGCTTCTATTGCTTTGGACGATGGCGCGGCTTCCACGAGAGCCTTGGCCGGCTCTGTTATTAATTTCAAGGTATTTTTATTTCACATATTTTTTCGATTATTATAATTATGTTGTACATCTCTCAAATATATTCATAAGATACTTTTTCGTTATTGTATTGTCTTATGTAGATGGATGGCAGTTCGATCAGCGGCGGTAGAAGTACCGAGGGAGAGCAGGCGGTCAGCTCCACGAACGGTGGTCACATGGACTCGGCTGGACAAGCTACTTCACTAAGCTCTCTGGAAGAAGTAGCACCCGGCTTAGCGAAACGTACTCGTCGCAAGCTCACGTTCGACCGTCAGTGCAGCGAGTCAAGCAGCTGGACGATGGGCGGAGGAGAGGACGGTGGATCCGAGCGTGTACGATTTGATGATCACGTCAGCGTGATCGAAGCGGATCAAGAGAGGGTGGTGGGTGGCAAGCTCGAAGCAATGAATAATAATCGTTCGGCGGGCGGACGCAAGCGAAACAAAGACTCCGAAGCGGAAGCGGATGTTCAAAAGATATCTAAGTACGAATTGCAGAATTAGTAAGTTAAAACTCCGACAGAACAAAGAGATTTACAAAATTTTATTCCCATGTGTGTGTGTGTGTGTGTGTGTGTGTTTGTTTAGAGATTCGAACGGTGAACCAAACGCCGAGAGTCCAGTGGATGACGCTTCGCGGGAGCGCGTCAACGTGGCAACTTTGAGAAATGTATTCTTTCACAGTACGTCGACAACGTCCACCGATCGCGAGAAACGATTGTCCGTGATAGAAGAACCGACACCGACCGTGACACAGACTTCCGACAATAGGATCTCCACACCTTGCGACGAGGGCCACAGTCGTATTAGTCCCGACAAGAATTTACATTGCTAGGAAAATTAAGACTGAGTGTCATTGATTTAACCGGTGTCCCTCGAAACATTACGATGTATAGATATATACATATTGGTGAGTGTGTATATATATATATAAATATATACATACATATATTAAAACTACAACTAACTGTTTAACGCGCGAATGAGAGCGCAAAGGTTTGTACATACACCCGCATACGCAACACAAACATTTCAAATCGGAGATAGAAACAGTCAGAGAAGATACGGCGAAGTAATTTTAATGACTGTGTGCATTTGCGCTGTGATTAATTGCATAAAAAAAAAAAAAAAAACGAACTAGAAGAGAGCGTACATACACACATTGTATAAATGTACTGGCCTCCAATTCGTTAGAAACATATATTGAAAGAGAAAGAAATTGCGCAAATTTTCCTTTAACGACGATATTTTGTGGAAAATTATTATACGTTGTTGTTATTAACAAAAAAAAACAAAACAAAAAGAAAAACAAAATTAATATTGATCTCTATTATCGAGATATTATCTCCCGACTCCTTTTGAGATCCGGTTTGTAACGAACAGGTGGACAATACGCAAGAGCTCACGAATTATTACAAAGATGAAAGTTTATCGCGGATTTTCACTGCATTTTATAAGTCGAATAACTGCTCATTGTTATTTCTTTAAGTATTACGCGTTGTCGTTACTCCATCGGCCAATATATGTATAAGGATATTTAAATATGGATATTTCCCCTAAGAAAGAAAAAAAAAACGTGTCTGTCCTTGCTGTGTAAAAATATATGTAATACAAGTAAAACGCGCAACTTTTACTTATATCAAATATATTTTGTCCTTTATATGGAGATTTATATATATATGAAAATTTGTTTTTTTTTTTTTATATTGAAGTAATATATTTTTTTGTGTAAAGTTTTTCTTAACTTTACATTTTTTTTTCAAAAACATGCGAACAATGAAAAATGTGAAAAAGATCTTATTGCAGATCTTGTGTTTAAACTTCTCTTTTTTTTTAAGCAGAAGTACTTGTTGTTAATCTTATATTATTATGTTGTAATTTATTTCGACTCTCTTCTATAAGTTTTAGTTTGGATATCCAGACCAGAAAAAAAACCCGAATTCTGAACTATGACGTAAACTGCCGCATGTTTTCATGTACGTGTGAATCTAGAGTTATATTAACATATATATATATTCATAATATATAACAGACGAAATTTTAAACAAATTGAAATTTTAAATTGGTATTTCGAATGTTGATGCACTCTCTTTATTTCTAAGATTGAAAAAAATTTCAACAAATTAATGGACTTTTTAATTTATTGCGTTTTAGGACTTTCAAGAAAAAAATTTATAAATTATTGCATTTTGTCGAAAATTTCTCACGCATATACGTATATAATACAATATTTTACGAACGTTTAAAATTACTACTTGTGTAAAGGAAAATTATAAAATGTATGAATACTCCTTGTTCACGATTTTTGTAATGCGCCTTGAAAAGAATTTTATATTAACACGTGCACAAATATCATACTATATTAAGTTACCATATTATAACATATTTTTTTATCTAAACTATCAATCGAGAAATAAAGACCTTAACAGCCAAAATACTAGATTGTATGTGCAAAAAATATATATATTTTTTTTAAACGTGTAAAATCAATACACATAGCAATTCGAATTATATTTTTTGTTTGAAATATATATATATATATACATAGAGATATGTGTGTTGTGTATAATTCTTTCTGAAATATACATCGCATGATGCGTAGAAAATCAAATTTATGCGTTTGGTTTTATTGATGAAACGATTAAAACAAAAACAAAAAAACAACCGCTAAAGAGAAAAGTTATTAAAAGTATATATTGTAAAAATAGAATAACACACAAATATTACCTAAGAAATATCTGTGACTTTCCGAAAAAAAAAATCTGCCTATAGCATTATGTTTATTATATATTATACACAGAAAAAACGCAAATATCAAATAGAAGTATCTCTTAGTACATATGTTGTTTAGAGTACTGGCATTTACAAATAATATATAAGAATAAATTACTTAGTTTGTCCGTACTTGCCTATCGTTAAAATATTTGTACAGCACACAGAAATATACCTTTTATGCACTGTTATTATCATTTTACACTGTCATTGTATAACAATTGTATATATTTCTCTGGGAGACAAAATAAACAGCTAAAAGAGACAGCAATATGAAATGGACTTACTGTGAATTATATACATCTATATAATCTAAAACACAAACGTTTATACTGTTGTATATACATCACTTTAAATCTAAATTTGACGCAAATCTTTGTCTTTCATATTGTAGTTTTAACTTTATATCATTTATATGTATAACTAATATAACAGTAAAATTAAAACGATAATGTGACGAGAGGTAAAGTTTTAATTTTACTGAAGTAAAATTAAAAGTTATAAACAAAGAGATAAATATATATATATGTATGTATTTGGTGTAATACAGTTTCATTGAAAAAAAAAACGGTATATTTTTGCATATATACAAATTCTATATTTGTTATAATCTATAATGATCGACTTAAAAATAAAGGAGATTTTTTGAATAATTCATCTACTTTAAGTTTGAACAATTCACTTTGTATAGGTTCGTTTAATTGGCAGAGTGGATTTTTTACTACATATTCCAGATATACCTAAAACGAAAAATACATCAATTATGCCAACCATACGCAAATTTGTCTGCTGCTCTTCTTGGTCAAAGCAAATACGAAAAGAACCTACTTCTCTGTACAATTGTTGCAACAATTCTCGAGCGCTCTGACTCGCGTTATCAGTGTTCAATACAAACTTGAGACCGGATGGTGTTTCAAAATAATGGAGTGTATATTTGCTAGTCTTGTAATACAAAAACCCTTCCTTGGGATCCAGTGGTGAGATTTTACTTACAAATGATTTTATGGAAAATAACATTCCATACATTAACTTTGCCTCCTTAAATCGTAAGCATTTTTATTATTGTGAAAAACTTTCTCGTTGAGAGTTTCGATAAGATCATATTTTCGCTTGTGTGTTTTATAGTACGAATTAAATATCTTTCATACATGCGCATCTGCTATTTTGTTATACGTTATTTAGTTTGGTTTTATAAAATTTATATAATACACATAATATCCTCCTATATATATAAATCTATACGCTTATAATAATAAAGAAATGTGTTTTGCTACTGTCATCACTGTATGTGAAAAATTACTCTATATAATTCTCTTCTTATTATTATTTTAAATTATTATATTACGTTACCTCTTCTCTTGTCATTCCTGATTTATTCAATCTGTTCCACTCAGTATAATACAGCAAAGTACCGGTTTTCGAAAAAATGTACAAGTTATGAATAGTCATGATTGTGTATACAGTATTCTATTTGTTCTATTAGAAAATTCTCATAAAGAACAAATGCTTCACTTTTCACTCCTTGTTTTGACGTTTTGACAACGATCACCGACGTTTCCTACAACACAGCTGTTTTCTTTGTTTTCGCACACTCTGATGTCAAGCCGACTAACTATCTTTCACTAACATACTTATCCTCGATTCCGTGATTCGAGTGTTTGCTAAAGTGGTTCTGATTTTTACCTGTTCTTCTACTAACTCTCTCTTAGTACGCTACCGCTCTCACTGATTTTTACCTGATTTTTTACTTTCATTGGCAGAGAGAAGCCTGAGAGCGACCAGACCCATAACAGAATGTGTAATCACTTTTCCGCCCCGTAAACTAGCGCATGTCCACATGGGTGGTACACATTGGAACTACGTAGCCAGTCCACGAGCGATATGTCGGTGCGATATGTCCACAGCGTGCGGTTCTATTCTGTGCTATGTGCACGAGTTTAAATGGTCACTTTCTTTAAGTGTGTGAGTATATTCGAGAGCGTAAATTTGATTTTTTTTTAAATTTAAAATGACCGATCTCGTGATGAGAAGATGAGGAAGGAAAACAGAAAAGGATAAGAAAAACCATTGCAACTTTTCGTACAACATAACTATGATATACCAGAAAAGATATGAAAGTCAAGAAAAGAATCTTATTTTAGCGAGCAACATCAGAATTCGTGGAGTGTAGTCAAATATCATCTCCTTTTACATCATTTGCTGCTCTGTGCTTTATAAATTTTATTTTATTTTTTTAAAACACTACAAATATATATATAAATACAAAATACACAAAAAACCATGTATTATACAAAGGTGTTTTAACGGTACACAAATATAATGTCAGAAAAATTGCAATTCCAAGAAATATAGCTTTTGAGCTTTTTTATTTAAAACTCTTTATCAGTGAGTTTTCTATTTCCAAGATTCATTTTACAATTTTTTTTTATACATTACAATAGAATACAATTCTATTACACATTTATTACATATAATATACAATATAATACAATATAATAACACACAATATTATATAATATAATATATATAAATAGTTATATATAATCCTACCTACCTACCTACCTATCTTAGACATCTGACATATTATCTTAAACGTTACTAGCCTTATTAATTAGGATTAAGGCTGCATAACAGCCTTGATCCTAATTTTACATTTTGATTTCTTCCTATTTATTCGGTCTACCATATCTCCTACCTACCCGGCCTAATATATTTTCTACAAACGCTTGTAGATACGCATCNCTACCTATTTACTTACCTACTTTGGAAAGTTTTAAAATCTATCAAATATTTTACGCGAGGGGCAGTTGTTTTAAAATTAAAAAGTAATTATTTTAAATTTATTTTAGTTTCCCGACCGAATTTTTATATTTTATTTGATTTAAAGAAAGTATGTACCCATCCGATAAAGCCTACCATGTATTTATAGA
>NW_018021505.1:0-2427 GCF_002006095.1 Pseudomyrmex gracilis
GTATACTCGTCGCAGCTGAAAAATTAATTTAAGCACACAAGTGTATGTTCTCCGAATGAAATAAAACAAGGGTTAAAGAGTTAAATATATTTATTATATTTATTATATTTATTATATTTCTCTATATAATTGCATAGAGATATATGAGTCCTCTGTCCGTAAGTGTTCCTTCGTCTGAATACGTTGATGGTCCTGAAAAGTTTTACTATATAATGGTCTTAATAATCACAGTCCACAATCCCTGTCGTGCAATAACTAACTCTAAACGACGTAAAATAAAAGCACTTAGGTTTGTGAAAAGTTCTGGCTTATTTCTCAACTTTTCCCGCTCGTTCCTTACGTGCGCAACCAGAGCTTTTCGTGTTCTCTTATGACCAGGAATCCAAGATTTCACAATTACTCTCCAGATATTTTCTATCAAATTGAGATCCGGGGATTTTGCTGGCCAATCAATTGATTGATTGATTGATCAAGTGATTAATCACTTCGATTTTCGGATGGTGAGCGAACCATTCTTGAACTACATGAGATGTATGGACCGCAGAATTGTCCTGAATTAATCGAAATGTCGGCCAAGCATCTTCAGGGTATATTCTGCGAACAATGAAAAGTAAAACGTTCTCCAGAATATCCACATACATAAAAACTTCTAAACCGTGTTACCATTACGAATATGTTTTTTGTTTTACTTAAATGTTATTTTAACTGCAAATGTAAATTGTTTTTATTATATGACAAAGATACTCGTTCTCAAACAAAAAAAACCATCGTTTCATGACGAGTATACGCGACATAAACATCGAAACGATTAATTTAATATATTGCGTTTTTATTTATCTAAATAATAAAATATAATGCTATATATGTCCGGTTTTAATATACATGTATAATTATAATGACATCAGTAATTACAATACAATTGTAAAGGTATACATATACATATATATATATACACACACACTTTAGAATTACAATATTAATTTTTATACTGTGAAGACGTAATGATTCAATTTATTACACACACACACGCGCGCGCGCGCGCGCGCACACACACACACACACACACACACACACACACACACACATATATATATATTGTTGCGCTCACGGCAGCGTTTAATCGCGTCACCGCCGAGTTACTGCGCTCCGCGGAAAGAAAAGAGAACACCGCGTATAACACACTTAAGTTTTATTAGAGAACGCGTTACAAAAGTCACAGAAAACGTAAAGAAATCTCGAGCCGATGATCCAGCCTGTCGACGATTCCGAATCCGGCGGCTCACTCTTCTTTGAACTTCACCGTAAACAACCCCGTTGCTACCCGAACAAAAGCTTCTAGAGCGATCGATCGTTCTACGAACATCTTCTAATACCGCGTGGACGACACGCGCCGCATCTCGCAACAATATATATTGTTACATCCTGGAGACTCCACGGTCCCCTTTTTGCTGTGACGCGACGCGCCAACGCATAGCAAACCCTTTTTTTGATAATAAATAACTCGAACGGGTCTCCTATCGTTTGGAAACTTAAAACTCCAGACGATAGGAGAACAAACGAAAATTATATCGGCGCCCGGAAAGATAAACTGCGCCTAGCAATAACACGAAATCTTAGATAACTATTCGAGCAGCTTTCCAAACAAACCCGGATATCTCCGGGTCATGAAAACGCCGGTCATAAAAATTAGAGCGACCGGCGCAAATAGAAACTCCGGCATTTTTATTACAAACAAACCACAAGGGGTCTATGCGGCGTGATCGCAAAAGACAACACTCTTCCTTTTTCCTTCCCCGAAAAATCGGACGAGGCAACCGAAGCGAGAGATCGTCGCCGATTGGCGATCTCGAAAGTCGCCCGACCGACTAATTAACAAATAGGAACCAGCAAAGCTCAACTGAGTTCCCGATTGGGAGAGTCCTCGCTTACTAAAACGGTATATAAGTCAGGGCTCTCGGAATCGGAAACTCAGAAAGAATCGCGCCGCGTATCCAGAAAAACTTACTGATTCTGCCGGGAGTGCCGCAGCAAAGTCGCGACGCATACAAGTTACAAGTGCAAGTGCAACTAGTGTGCCGAGAATCCACCGAACTATCTAGCCAGCCGTACGGGCCGAAGGGGTGAAGGAAATCGCACCACCAGTAGCAGCAAGTAGTAAGTCCACCCACAAATTTTAATCGGGAGTTCCACTAGTTAAAGATCTAACTCGAGGTTAATACTCGGAACCTACCAGTGACGCATATAACCGCCTAAAAGCATCGCGAGAATATACTCTTTTGCTTTTCCGCAGTCAATTCCTCATTTGACCACCCTCGCCGGGAGGACAGTTTGTGACTCTAGTCGTGAATAGCAACCGGCCGAGGAGTCAATTCCTCATTTGACCACCCTCGCCGGGAGGGCAGTTCGCGACTCTAATCGTGAATAGCA
>NW_018021505.1:3014-34954 GCF_002006095.1 Pseudomyrmex gracilis
GGCGGCACCGACAAAGTCAAAAATTGCGACGAGCGGCAGCGCTCGCGCAAAACGAAGCGGAGCCGACCAGGCCCATTGACGCCACCTTCCCTCCGACATTAGGAGACGATTCCGGCAGCGACAATAGGATAGAAAATCCCACCGATATACATATAAATCAATTGCACGCACACTCACACTCACCGACACCTTCGGAACACGCACACACAGATACACATACACACGATGATTTGTGGTATGAAACTCCCTCTTATTCACCTGTAATCCCCGATCCTCCCGCAGAAAATCCCGCGGACCTGCAATCCGCTCCGACTCCTCCACCTCCCCCACGATCTCCTTCCCTTGAACCATCTCCATCCAGAGACGAACCCGTAGATGATGAATCCTCCGACTCGACACGATCAACCATCCCTCCACTCGATCCTAGATTACAACACTTTTTCCGATTAGCATCCACTTATAAAAAAGAAAATCCGGAAAGAATCCCCTTTGTCCTTGACCCTCTACCAACAGATCCTTTTGAAATCTTCCGGATAATAACCACCAGCTAGAAAACTCCTCCCAGTTAAATTCCCTTATATAGATGATATCCGTCTAGTTCCCGTCCACCATTTCTATACAATATTCCCTCCAAGTTCCGCAAAAATCCAGGAAATAATAGAAATTGATCTGGAATGATCTCTACACCACGAATCGGCGTCTAAACATGCTACCGACACAGTTACACCTGTAAAACCCCGCCGGAAGCTTCTTACACACACTTCGCGTCACGCATCCACACATATATATATTCTCTCTCTCTAGCCTCCGAGCGATGACCCTCCGTTTAAATGTAAAATCCGCGATACCACATTCATCCACACGAATACATATCTCAAAATTGTAATCCTAACACCCATTAAAAGAATAAATTAATATCATATGTATCATAATTTCTCCGTTTAATTAAGACGACCTCTCACCATTCCATATCCTCAATTGATCGCACGGTCTCGTCCTTAGTCCGTGGAGTTAATTCTCCAGACTTGAAAAGAGACCAACGAGTGAGTGTTCGCTAGACAGAGTAAGATCGGCGTACACCGTTGACCTGTCGACGAACATAAGCAAACTCGCTCGACTCTGTTGCAGCGGGATCGCCAACCTGCTGTGCGGAGATAGACAGAGAAACGACAGCTCTCTGTTACTCCATCATAGCCCGACCGTAACCGTGGGCCAGGACGTAACAATATATATATATATGCATTTGTGAAACAGGCCAAAAGTTTTACGTTTTGAGACACAAATAGTCAAGGAAAGCATTGACATTATCAATACGACGCAGTTGTGGATCAGATGATTGCTACAGTTAGGACAGCGCCCGTTGGCGCTACTTACCGCTAGGGAATACCGTCCCTCTTACCCCTAGCCTCCCGCGTCCACGAAACGATTCAGTGACCGCGACTGTACATGCACAGTTTTGCAAATGGCGTCCAACCGTAAAAACCTATTCTCTTGAGCGGATTCCGTCCCAATGAACCGTAAAAATCGGGACCACTTTTGTATCACGGAGTTCGATCTCCTAACTCTTACTTCGTGGTTCCGCCTCTTCCAGTGCATGAGATCGCATGAAGTGCCCTACCTCGCGAGCTGAGGCACTTCATGCAGCTCATGCATTTCGCGCGAAAAACGAACGAGTGGTACCACGTGTTCAACATAATGTAAGAAATCGGCAGCGCGGCGCCACTTCCCGGGTGTACCGGTAGCCCGCGCGTTCTGGAGAATATCCTATGTATCGATAATAACCAATAGGCGTAAACCACGTGCAAAAAGCGTGTACCGAAGCACCGGCAAATCGAAGCAGACTCACTCTTTTTCGGGAAGGCGTGCGTGAAGCATTCAAAATCAACCTGAGAGTCAAGCCGATTAGTAAGCCGTTAAAAGAACGCGTCGATTATATCGAGAAACAAGTGCGCAACATTGGTAAACGAGTGTGACTTGATAATTCTTTTAATAAAACTTATATATATACAGTAGAACAAGTGTGAATGAATTCTTTGTACATCCTGGTCAAGTGCAAGCTGTTGTGCGCGGAATCAAAGTCGTGCGTTGCTATCTCTTGCCGATTTCGGAACAGTCGAGTGGAAGCATCGGTAAACAAGCAAGATTGTTTAATAAAAGTCGGATAGTGCTGCACGTTCGAGTCGGACAGAAATTTAGTCGAATATTTCATATAATATTTGAGTCGAGAACTTTCAATAATCTGTTAATTTTTCACGAGAAATTGTTTCTTTTGTGTTTCTTATCATCAAAATATCAAACAACGTGGATTCAGTTTCGTCATTACTTGAAAGTGTATCACTTTCATCACTGCTTTTATTACTTGTAAAACAAGAATCTTCTTCTTTTATTGTAAAAGATGTAACGATAATTAAAAAAATTATTTGTGATTTTTTTAAATTGTCATCCACACTCTTCTTCTTTAGCCTTTTGCACAATGCGAGGAAATAGTGATAGCGATAAGCAATAGACACAGAATTCCAACTCGTCGGAAAATTTATCGCTATTGCTTATTTCGTTTTCTGATCTGCATTGATACATGTGTAGTTTTGTATATTAGATTTCGCTGTTCCTACCGTTATTTATAAATATAAAACTCTTTAAAACTGGTGTTATTTCTATCGCTATCGCTATTTCTTCCATTGTGCAAGAGGCTTTTCTTCGTTGCTAATAGCACGCTGCGGCAGCAAAACGTCACGTGACTTAAATTTTCTAGGACTACTTCCGCTAGGTATATTTACTGCTCTTACCTAACCCTCATTCAATATGTTACAGATGTCTATACTACTACTAGATCGCTAATTTGAGACTGTGGGATATGGAAAAACTGAGGCTGGCAGGATATCCGGTTTCGGCTATGACAACCTACAACAAAATGGCGACGGTGCGTGTATGACAGTATGATCAGTAACACCGAGTAGCGAATGTGCTACTCCCCTCCGAGGGTGTGCCACCTTGTCGTGGTAGAGGGGCTTGAGTGCCGTGTTGATCTGTGGAGCTATGCCGGCGGGAACTTCGGTTCTTAGCAGGACCATTCTTGCCGGACAGGTCCACCAAGAGCGCACCCGGGCAGGCTGGGCTCGTCAGCCCTGTGTGGGCAGCCGGCCTAAAAGAAGAAAAACTCCGAAATCAAACCACTCCTCAAGAAACATGATGAATAGTTCTGAGGAAGAGTACGACGTACCGACCCAGAGTGATCGGACACTCAGAGCCCGGCGTGGGGGTGTTGCCGTCCCAGGCACCCCCATGTCGTCATCGAGCCATGGGCTATCTACTGCCTGCATCGCAGGGGCAGTGGCGGAATTAGCTACTGCGAAAAAGCGTTCGGACGTTTTGGCGCTAGGCGCCAAAAAAATGTTCGGGGCGCGTGTCTCCCTTGCGAAGGTGGACGCAGGAGGCGTCGCCTCTAAGAGAGAGAAAGGGCCGGCGAAGGGACGCTCTCGCTCCCCGCCATTCGCCGGCATGTTCGGGTCTCCTCCGCCGTCTGGGGACTCGGACATTATAGAGATGACGGAGGATGCCTCCGTATCGGTACCCAGTACCAATAGGGGTAATGGGGGGAGAGGCCGACCGCCTACTGCCGACGAGTACTTGAAGCTCGTCGCAGCCAAGGAACGGCTCCTCGCTGCGAAGCGGGCGGAGGCGGTGCTGGAGCTGGAGGACCGGTGTTAGAATGGAGCTACCGTCCTCCAGACTCCCAGGGCCAGTCTCCTCCGCGGCTGAAATGATCCAACAGACCCACTCAGCCGCGGAGGCGGTGTTGAAAGTAGCCACCACGTCAAAAAACCTCCATGGAAGGTACGTTAAGATCCTCAAGGACGTGGCGGCCACAATAAAAGGACTTGCCGAGGGCATAGTCGCCCTCGCCTTTCATCCGGAGGAGGCAGCAAGGCCGGAGTGGGGCGGTTCTGGCGCGCTATTGGAGGAGCGCGTCAGAACCCTGAAGGAAAAGCTCCGTCTGAGTAAGGAGGAGGCCAGAATAACGGCTTCCTGATATCGGAAGACCAAAGAAATGCTCGACGCGGCCTACGCGAAGGGATTCTCCCTGTTAGGCGCGTCGAGGAAGGAGGCGGCAGATTGCGGGACGCAGGTGGGTGAGCCTGCCTTAAGCCTGCAGCAATCGATTGCCTCCGACTATCAGGGGACCTGCTGCGCTGCCGAAGATAGACTCTCGGGGGGTCCAAACAAAGAAGGGGCTGTCGAGCCCCTGGGAGCTGATGCTCTTTTAGATATGGACCTCCCGGAGGAAAGATGTGTCCGCATTCTCGCGGACAGATTTGGAAAGAAATAGAGGGGCGAATCCTCTCTCTGATCAGAAGAGAGCTCGCCCCTCGGTCCTCGGGCGCACCTGCCACCGAATCCGCCCCGTCCACCTGGGCGGCGGTGGTAGGACGCAAGGCGCGGAGTTGGGGGAAGGAAGCTCCCCCGCCTGAACAGGGACATCGCCATCCCGCGGCTCCCGTGGGCACGAGCCAGCGCTCCGGGAAGGCGGAGAGAGCCAAGCTAGGCAGGCTCCCGAGTGGGGCTGCCGTCCTCATGGTTATTTCATGCATTTATGACTTTTTCCGTAGAAGCTAAGCCGTAATAAAACAATGGTGTAAGATCACAAAAATACTTTCTATGTCTAACGACTATGATAACGACTGTTACGGCGTACTGAGAGAGAAAACTATCTTTTCAAGCCGAATGCTACCGAACATAAGCGAGATTTACCAAAGTTAATATGTCGGCCCCTTACGTCAATTATCACACCCTCTCTTATTTATATCCGCAGTAAATGTTACGTCCATATATTCTTACGTTCATGATTTTAAAGCCGAAAGAAGATAATATTTAAAAAATAATATTTGTACTTACTATTTACTGTACTGCATTGCAATTTTCTTAATAAAATGTATATTTTCTATAATGTTACTGTTTTATTATTACATATATTATACATATAAACAACAAAAACATTGAAGTTCAGAACGTATCAATAACATAAAAGAATATAATATATTTCATATAATAGCGGGAGCAGCCATTTTTTGTTGTAGGTTGTTATGGTCAAAACCGGATATTTTGCCAGTCTCACCTTGTTTGCCGAAGTTAGCGATCTAGTAGTAGTATAGACATGTGTGAACGCGCCTTGCCATTGTACAAGCTGTCCGCGATAGAGAGCATCACAACTAGGATCTCTGTCTTTATCTCGTCGTCGCTGAAATTGGTTGAAATTTATACGAGTACAGTCCAAGACAAAAAAAAAAGTAAAGAATGACTGTGTTCAGCAGAAATCAGCGCTTAGCAACGAATACAGTCCAAGACAAAAGAACAACGGAAAGTAAAGAATAACTGTGTTCAGCAGAAATCAGCGCTCAGCAATTGCTGAATGACTGAATGACTGAACGCAATCATTCTTTACTTTTCGTTGTTCTTTTGTCTTGGACTGTACTCGTATAACTTTCAACCAATCAGCGACGACGAGACAAAGACAGAGATCCTAGTTGTGATGCTCTCTATCGCGGACAGCTCGCACAATGGCAAGGCGCGTTCCATATTATAGTTCAGTGGTTTTGCTGCCGCAGCGTGCTGCTGTATGAAAAGATAAATAAAAGATAAAGATACCTTTAACCGCATGAATTGGATGAAATCCGTTCCGTTATAAAAGCATATAATGCGTGCATGAAGAAACGGAACGGTTTCTGTACTTCATGCTCTACATTAAACATTCATGCATTTTATTTCATGCATTTCATGCACATATGTAATACTTCTATATTACTAGTCGGTGCCGACCTGAAGCCCAAATGTTACGGTGCAGACAATATAGTAGCCTCTCTCTCGCGCAAGGTCCAGCTGCTTTGTGCGCATGCGGTGAACATTCAAGCACGCTTGGGCATTTCTCTTTCTCGCGTTCTTTCTCTCACTTTCCAATGCTTTGTTTCGCTCGCACTCGCTTAGTAAATGCGCCTGCGCATAATGACGCTCGACTATCTATGCCCATATTTGAACTTCGTGCGTCTCTCTTTCTCGGGCCTCGTGCCTCTCATTGCGAAGATACGCGACTAGCAATATAGAAGTATTATATATATGATTTCATGCGAGAAACGGAACGCACCCCCAGTCTGCGACTGCATGTATGTATGTTATGCATTACATAAGAAATTTGATTGCTGGTGATATATCACTGGGGGAAAGAGGTAAAAAGAACAGGTGTAATTGTGTACGAGAGAGATTTATGAGATCTGTAGGTAATGTTTATATATTAATGTTGGTAGTATTTATGAATGAAAGGAGAGCGAACATAGCGCGAAAACATTCGGAAAAGGCGACCTCCTCTACATTGTAGGGAGGGCTAAAACCATTATGAAACAAATCAATTACTAGCTTATCCGACTAAGTCTTATAAATAGGATAATGAAAAAACACGTGATTAATATCTTGTGTTGGGTGCCCGCACGAACATTCCGAAAAGGCCACTATGCCCTTTTCCTTTAAATGAGCATTAACTGCTGTATGATACAAACGTATTCTGGACACTAGTGTAACTAAGGAGCGAGGTAGAACTTTCTTTTTCTTTACTCTAATGAACCGCGGTTTATCTAAAGGAACGAATTTACGCTGAAAGTACTTAGGGTACGATCCCATGCACTGTTATTTTTCGCGTAACGCGTAATGCGTAACCAATCAGAGAAATTACGTATACTAACATAAAGCACGTAATCTCTCTGATTGGTTACGCGTTACGCGTTACGCGAAAAATAACAGTGCATGGGATCGTATCCTTAGTTCCCTTACTGGTCGCATCATTGAAGCCCGAATTCATAGTCGCTTCTCAAATCTTAGATCTCGTCTTCAATCTCAAATTTCAGCTCTCAGGTCTCGAATCTCCAACCTCAAATTTCAATGCAGTGGCCAATCATGAAATTCGGTGTTTCATGACTAAGCGAGTAGAGATTATAGACTTTCGGTCCACTGAACCATTTTTGCACCAAACCAAACCAGAGAATATAGATTTTCCTAATTAATAATAGAGATGTATAATAAGGTATAAATAATGGTCTTCAATGAGAGGCCATAACCTTCAATTAAAGAATATATATTGGTATATTCTTTGCTTCTATTTTAAATTTATTTTTATTTTATATGGTATAATATTTAATAAAAGTAATGGTTTAGGTTATGAAATTAGCAAAAAAGAATTCTACACCAAAATTTTCGGAGATTGAAAAAATATTATTATTGTTAATTATGTCACGTCTTTCTCTTTTGTTATAGTACACTTGTTATAGTAGGTTTGGTTTGGTGCAAAATGGCTTACAGCCAATTTTTTCACTTCTAGATAAGTTTTCGATACTTTTATCTAGAAGATATCTCCCAAAATTGGTTCTCCTTATTGGTTCTCAGAGGAATTTATCCAGAGGATAGCTATCGAGAGGTATGAAGAAATCGGCCGTTAGTGGAATACTTGTTATAGTAGGTTTGGTATGGTGCGCTTGTGGCTCTTGGACCTATAACGGTTAGTCCATACGCCATTCTATGACAAAAACTTGTTATAGTACACTTTATGACCACAAACTACCAAATTACAAGATAAACTATTCACATTCAAATTTAAGGTTGGAGATTCGAGACTTGAGAGCTGAAATTTGAGATTGGAGATGAGATCTAAGATTTGAGAAGCGACTATGAATTCGGGCCTGAGTAAGTGTTTCCTGGCGTCGGATCGAAGGGCAGGAAACAGCGAAGAGACATCCAACCAAAAAGAAGCCTGAGAGCGGCCATGCCATTGTAGTTTCTTACGACGGTTTCATATATATAATACTTCTATATTGCTAGTCGCGTATCTTCGCAATGAGAGGCACAAGGCCCGAGAAAGAGAGACGCACGAAGTCCAAATATGGGCATAGATAGTCGAGCGTCATTATGCGCAGGCGCGTCTACTAAGCGAGTGCGAGCGAGACAAAGCATTGGAAAGAACGCGAGAAAGAGAAATGCCCAAACGTGCTTGAATGTTCACCGCATGCGCACAAAGCAGCTGGAGAGAGAAACTACTATATTGTCTACACCGTAACATGTGGACTTCAGGTCGGCACCGTACTAGCAATATAGAAGTATTATATATATGGACGGTTTCAACCGCTGATTTTAGCCGTATTTCCACAAAACTGGAACTCAAAGGCCGTTCTCCTTGTAACTCAAGTCGCAGGTCTCGTGGAACTGATCAATCACGTTGGTCGATTGGCTGATTTGACTCTGCAATTGGTCAATTCCACGAGATCTGCTACTTGCGTTTAATGTAGAATGGCCTTTGAGTTCCACTTTTGTGGAAATACGGCTAAAACCAGCGGCTGAAACTGTCGTAAAAAACTACAATGGCATGGCCGCTCTCAGGCTTCTCTCTGATCCAACTCGTTTTCAGAACTAAGTTCAGGTAGAGTCAGAGAGAGCTTTGCGTACTTATCTGCCTCTTCATTGCTCTGTACGCTACAGTGTCCAGGGACCCATATATCAACTTGACCGACACACCATTGTCTTTTAGTCTAAGGACTAATTCCTTTATTTGATATACTAGCGGTGAATGGGTACCTTTAGAGTCCGTTGATCTAAGACAGGTGATCACGCTGAACGAGTCCGAGGCAATCGCAACCCGTGGGAAACCAAAGTTCTTAAGGTATTCCAGAGCACAGATAATACCGCGGGCTTCCGCATCAAAGATAGTGGAATTATTGTTTATGCGTTCGTAATGCGTTCCCATTTTTTTTGTCTCAGCTACGTGTTTTTTTCACCTCATGAAATAATCTATGTAAACTCCAAGGAATCTGACCGTCCACTCTATGTTTAGCTTAGTCCCTGCCAGGGAAATGTTTACCCTATTCTTCTTTAAGAGCCACTTCATATTTCTTAGGGGACAGAGTGAATAAAACGTAGCTACGGATTTACTAGGTAAAACTTGGAGACTAAGGGTGGTTAGGTTAGGTTGTACTTGGTCTAGAACCATGTTTAGTTGCTGAGCAACAAACGACACAGAGGGGTTAGAACAAAAGATTACTATATTGTCAGCGTAGATAAGGGCACTAACAGATGCCGGTAGACAAGTTTTGACAAGGGATACATAGATGTTGAACAATAGGACTCAGAACAGATCCCTGAGGCAGTCCTTGTTCTGTGTTGCGAGTCTGTACAAATATGCCAGACGCCCCTCCAGCTTTCTGAAGCTAACTACTGAGACCAAGAAAACTACCATTCGGAAGGGAATCCCAAAAAAAGGGAGCATGGCCAACAACGTCGAGGAACACGGCACCAATAATTTGTCGGGTGTTGTTAGCAGCCTTTATCCTAGATACGAGCATAGTTACGTTATCCGTACAGGAGAGTCCTCGTCTAAAGCCAAACTGGTGGGGAGAGAGAATAATTATTATTCTCGATTCATTCTAGTCAGTGACACATAACTTTCTCTCTTACTTTGAGAAGGTTATTTGCCAGGGATATTGGTCTATAAGCGCCCTTACCTTCCGGCTTAGGGATAAAGATGACGAAGTAGTTTTTCCATGAGTTGGATAGACCTGTCGGGAGTACATTAAGTTGAGAAGATTGATTGAAGATTTGTACATATGAAGGACAGGGGAAAATTGGGAGATAATGAAATTCGTGATTCAGGGCCGGGGGCCGACCGAATTTTTAGGGATTTTATCACAGAGTAATATTCTTCGGAGGTGATTTGGCTATCCATGTATTCATTGTTAAGGTTAGTGTTTAGCGGGTTCAGCGACTCAAGAAGTGTGAAATGGTCCGGGGGGAAAGAGAGATCAAGAGAAGCGATTTTGTCAAAGGCTTTCTGAAAACCTTCCAAGTTGAAGTAATTTTTATTGTTTTCGTCTCTGGGCTTGTTACGTGCACAAGAGAAGGCTTTGACTGTGCTCTACACCGATCCAACATCTGAGTTGGCGTGTAAAAAGTCACAATACTTATGAAAAGCCTGGCGTTTCTTTTTTCTTAAAGCTTTGAAGATCTCGTTGCTACTTGACAGTAGTTATCAAGGTTATTGATGTTGAGGTGCGACCGGAACTGTGCGAACGCGGTCCTTTTACGAGAGCATCCCACCAGAGCGTAGGAGGGTTTCTGGAGGTCTTTGAGGTGGTTGTGCGGACAGCTCCCATCTGTAAAAGCGCATCGCCAAAGAGAGACACCAGTCTAGAGTAAATATTATCTATATCTTCTGTAGGGTTTAACAGAAGGAGGATATCCACCCTTTCTTGGCACAGGGATTGAAACTCTTTCCAATTCACCTGTTTTATAGAATAATGGGCCCGACATGTAATGCGGCCAGAGAATCTGTCTGAGATAGAGGTGACCACAAGGAAGTGGTCGCTATTGTAGTGATAGTTGCACACTTTCCAAAAACATTGGGTATCCAAAGTGTCGGAAACTATAGTAAAGTTTATCGCAGAACATCTAGAGAGGTCTGCAGAGGACCATGTGTTATTACTATTATTGAGGATTACCCAAGGGGTGTTTATTAGCACGTGCTCCATATTTTTCCCTTTTTTGTTAGAGAGGGGGGTGTGGTGCACCACAGCGGGTTTTTCTCGTTGAAGTCACCACAAATAATGGCTGGCTGGAATCTGGAACTTATTTGGAAGAAAGGTGACGTCTAGGATCTAGGAGAACTATACAACGAGAAAATATAGAGAGACCGGGAGTTCGGGAGAAATAGTCCTATAACTACTAAGTTCCACGCTGCTTTCTTTGCAGAAGTCTAGTAGGTGTGAGATTTCCGGGATACGGAATTTGATATGTTTGGCAACAGCGATGGCGACTTCACCTCCGCGACGACTGCGGTCGTATGATATTATTTTATGGTTTGGAAGAGTGATTATGGAGCCGCCATCGAGGTAGGTTTCACAGAATACAGCCAACTCCGCCATGCAGTCCTGGAGTAGCAGACGAGCCGCATCCAGATTGTGGACCAAAGATCTGCAATTCCACTGGACTACAGTAAAAGGTTTCATAGTATTATATGGTGGTAATAGGTGAGAATTTAGTTTTGTGATTCAGGAGTACCATATAGATATTTAAGTAATTCTGCGACAATATTTTGCATGTCTGTATTGTTTAGTTGCAAAAGATTTGTATTGAGTGTGACATTTAGTTTTTGAAAAGCAGTGATAAGGAGTTCTTTATCTGAAGAAGAGAAGGAAAGCTCATCCTTAGAGGGGTTGCTGCCTGAAGCTATTTTTTGTGAGATTGAGTCGATGAGTGAGTGGTTAAGTGAAGAGGATGTTGTTTAGCGGAAGATAAAGAGAAGGAGGTTATTCCTCCGTTATTACTTCTCCACTTGGGTGAGAAACGAATAAGGGGAGAAGGTTTTAGGGAGGCAACCTCCGCATAGGACAAATTAGACGTAGGTGAAGAGTCGTACAGAGAGTCCCTTGAGTTTTCAGGGAAGGGGGAGGATCCAACCAAAGGAGAAGTTCTTCGGGTCAACCCAAAGAACTCAACTTTACTCTGGTCAACCTCTGTGAAATGGGAGAACCAAATTTTTCCGTTCCGGAAAAACGAAAGACGTCGTTTTTGGGTAAGAACTCCCTTAGAATGGGAAGGGGTACTGAAATATTGGACTCTAGGCCTGAAAGAGTGTCCCCTCCGTCATAAAGATTTGCTGCATCACGGAAGGAGAAATCTCTGTAGGCCATTAATTTATCTATTTTTCGTTGCCTCTGGAAAACAGGGCAACAGAGTTCTAACAATTGGTGGTTGATATTTAAAACCCTAGAACGGATGCAGTTTATGCATTCATCGAGTACAGTGGGGCAGTTTGGTTTAGTGTGGTCAGACTTGCCGCACTTTTCACAATATCTGCGTCGGTCATCGCCAGACTGTTTACGATAAGTGCTTTGATTTCATCTTTGACTTCCAAAAATTCTTTATTTCACCCAAAGGAACTCCCACCCGGAAGTCCCTGCCACATTTAATAGCATCCCTAGCGAGGGCATCAGCACGTTCTTGCCAGCCACTCCACAGTGACCAGGTATCCACATCAGCTTAACTTTCACTCCCTGCCCGGTCACCTCCAGAATCAGAGACTTAATACGTAGCACGAGATACGAGTTCTTACCCGGGACAAACCTGGCCTGCACCGCCAAAAAAACCGATCTCGAGTCTGAAAAAACCGTGACCGCACGCCATTTTTCCACAAAAGCCAACTCCAGGGTCTCGACAATCGCTATGGCCTCCACACAAAAGGACGAGACAAAACCCGCAGACCTGTATCGGCGCAAGTAACGCCCGTCTTGAGAAATTAACGCATAGCTTGAATACGGAGAGCCCTCCGATCTCGAAGCGTCCGAGAAAATACACACCGAATCACGTAACTTCTCACAAATGCTGCCCTAAACTTGACCTCCGCGTCGAGTCCCCCCCGTAAGAAAAACCCGGCAACAAGATCAACCAGCAGGCATGACACTAACGGTTCGAAGCCGTAAGAGAAGCAAATAGGAACATCAGATGAGAACAAAGAGCGAGCTCACCGGCTCACCTCGGCAAAAACTATCATAAGGGGAAAAGAGCCCACCCAGTTAGTGCCGGGGGCCCTCGACTCCGACGATTGGATGCTATTCAACAGATCCTACAACGAATGGCCCGTCATGGTGGCCATCCGTTTGACAAAAAGTTGAGGCATAAAAAACGAAAACTTACAAAAAGAGGGAGCTCTCGAGCCTCTCCTAGAATTAGATTTAAGGGATTAGAGGTTCTATAGCCCATGACGACTCTTAGAGTATTTGTAGTTTATTTAACTTAGAACCCAGACTACGCGAGAGACCCTGAAAGAGGAAACCTCCATACTCCAGCCTAGACCGGATCAAGGCCCCGTAGAGACCCAACATCAAGCGGAGATCACCGCCCCACCACGTTCGCCCAAGACATTTAAGCGTTCGTAGGGAGTTCGCGCAACGTCTCTCCACATTCAACACATGAGACTTCCAATCCAGATTTGACTGAAATGTCATACCGAGGAACCTAACTCTAGGCATCGTAAACACTTTAACGCTCAGCACTGTGATCCACAGCGCCCGGTGCCTACGAGAAAGTCTGTCACCTGTGTGGAAGGGTTCCATCACCTTATTGTCGCCCCGGCTAAAAACACACAGTTGGGTTTTCGCAGCCGAGAGACTAAGGCCCAAAGGATCCAGGGTTGCGATGACATTTCCAACCGTTTCTTCAAGTGCCGCTAGATTCGCATCCACCACTGTGGTAGACGTGTAAAGACAAATATAATCAGCATATTGTAAAATTTTACAACCAGGGGAGCAGACACGATCTAGTTCCATTACATAAATTGTATAAAGGAGGAGACTGAAAACACACCCCTGAGGAAGACCCCTGTAAACCCACCTAACTTCCTCATAGTCTCCGAAACGGCAAGTAACCTGTCGCTCCGAGACCAAGCTAAAGATGAACTTAGATGTTTGAAAAGGGATTCCTAAAGAGCCGTCTACAATGGAGAGGAGTAGGCCGTAACAGTAAGAAATTGACAAATCACAATTGATTATTCTTCTGTACTTAGTCTGTGATTGGTCAATTTCTTACTATTACGGCCTACAACTCTCCATTGTAGACGGCTCTTAAGGTAACCACTTTGTCGATAAGAACATCCGCTAACACATTGTTGTAGGCCGATTGGACATCTAGGAAAACTGCGGAAACTACCCCATCCTGTTGAAAACTCTTAACTATCTCTCCATACAGGAGAGTGAAATTATCTATACAAGATCGTTGTTTATGAAAGCCGAACTGAGAACTGGAGAGGATTCGTGCTGAGACTGCGCAACAAGCAACATCGTTCCTTCTGTGCTGTCCTGTTCTATTACCCATTCTGTTAGCCCTGAGCAAACAAAGTGGATAATAATCGTACGATATAGCCATTTGAATAAAGTAATCCATTGAGCAGCTTGTCTGTACGCGTAAACTGTCGTTCTCACGACAAAGAGATTTTGTAAGTGTCGGTTAGCCGCATATATATAATACTTCTATATTGCTAGTACGGTGCCGACCTGAAGTTCACATGTTACGGTGCAGACAATATAGTAGCCTCTCTCTCCAGCTGCTTTGTGCGCATGCGGTGAACATTCAAGCACGTTTGGGCATTTCTCTTTCTCGCGTTCTTTCCAATGCTTTGTCTCGCTCGCACTCGCTTAGTAGACGCGCCTGCGCATAATGACGCTCGACTATCTATGCCCATATTTGGACTTCGTGTGTCTCTCTTTCTCGGGCCTTGTGCCTCTCATTGCGAAGATACGCGACTAGCAATATAGAAGTATTATATATATGGTTGGCCGCGTCGGTGGCTACTCGACGCCATTTTGGTTGTGTTCCTTTGTCTTGGACCTTGCCGATTTTTCGGCTGGTAAACCGTTACTAGTTTTGTAACCCTGTTGTTGACCCGGCGCTTCCGGTTCGTTGTCAGTGTGAGTTCGGTCGTTACTTCGTCAGTTTCTTATCCCACCTACTAACTTGTTGTGCAGAATGCTGTTTAGGCCTAGTTTATGCGGGCAATAACTGTTAACTTATGCCGGAACCGGTAGAGTTTAACTAAAGGATTCCAATACTTCTGTTTATACGCATTCGGCAATTTTGTATAAACAGAATTTTTGTATAAACAGATTGAAATCCTATAGTTTAACTCTACCGGTTCCGGCATAAGTTAACAGTTATTGCCCGCATAAACCAAACCTTAGACGGAATCATGTTCCAAGTGTCGCAACTAGAAGCTGACGTGAAAACACTCGAGGATGGCGGCCCCCCTCGCGGATGCCCTCTTTCAGGCACGGGCGAGTCTGCGTCTTGTGATACTGAAGGGAATAAGACGTCCATGGAGGGCATGTCCCTTGTAGATAACATTGCTCGTAAAATGGGGTTAGGTAACCCGGTGAGAAAAGGCGGCAAAATAGAGCACGCCGTGGAGGGGTGCTCTCTCTCAAAGAGAACGTCGTCTGCCCTCTCAGATACTCAACGTCAGCTGTTACAAAACAGGTACTTCGCAGGGTCAAAAGGCCTGTTCCTGGTACATATAGAAACGTGTAGACCACGTGATTCTCCACTGAGAGAATCTAGTCCTGGTTCGTCGTCAGGTAAGAAAACATCGTCGTTAAGTGTGATCGGACTAGGTAAGAAATTTAACCGCCTTATGGCAAACCAGTTCGTGCATGCGTATGATTTGCGACTTATCGGTAGAAACAAGTTTTCAGTCTGCTTTCCTACAGGCAATGACGCTAATGAGTTCGTTAACCGTTTTGAGAACATATCAGGCTGCATCACTGATACAGAGTCGTGGACGACTCATGTTCCGTTGTTCAAAGTCGTCCGACAGTTTGTCCTTAGAGGAGTTGATGAGAAGGAAACAACTGAGGATCTCGTGACTAGCCTGAAACCCCCTCCGGGGTGGGCGAGTGAGTGGATCCCACCGTTTGAGGCTATGCGGATCACCCGAAGGGCAAAGGATAGCCGTGACGAAGCTCCAGTGTATGTAAGTAGCAATCAGTTTATTTTGAGGTTTCGCTCACCTAACATTCCCAACTCCTGCCTATATTATGGCAAGAGACTTTCTTTGGTTTCGTACATTTACAAGGTTAGGAGGTGTGACTTTTGCCAACGGTTTGGTCACACTAAGTTCTCATGCAAACAGGCGTCTGATGAGAGTAAACGCGTTTGCGAAAAGTGCGGAAAGAGTGGCCATTACAAGTCTTCTTGTACAGTTCCCCAGGAAGAATGCATCAATTGCGTCCGATCAAAGTATAAAAATGTGTCTCATCAGGCCTCTGCGCTAGGGTGTCCTGCCTTTAAGAGACAAAGAAAAATAAACAAGATAATGGCTCATTGCGACTTCTCGTTTAAGGATGCCGCCAAGCTGTACGACGGCGGTAACGAGTTGGTTACCGGGCGTCCCGGTGGGGACAGGACCGATCTCTTCCGTGACACAGGTGTGCCTCTCCCCACCCTGGCATAATTCTGGCCACCCAGGGGTGGGAGATCCTCCAGTTTACAACTGGAGGCTCGCCCTCGCCAGCATGTCGTACGCTGAAGTGACGGGGGTAGAGACGCCCTCCCCCCTGACAGGTCTAGTAACAAAAACAGTGAGGTCCGGCTGGATAGGTCGCTCCACCCGACCTCTAACCAAAATTCCACTCAACCTAAAAACAGACAAAAACTTCCATCTTTAATAAATACTAACTCAATCAAAAAAAATATAGTAGCTATCCTGAACAAATATAAAGCTGACACAGAATCTCTTGATCTTACAAACCTTAGCAAAAACGACATGCAAAACATTATCAAGGAAGTAGTTTCTTCCCTTTTGACAAAATTTAACCTTAGTTTTAGGAAGTAAACTTTAGCTGCGGAAAATGACAAATACGAAACCAACCACAATAGTTTAGTGGAATTGTCGTTCACTGGTTGGAGTAGAAGTTTAGCAGCATCCAGCGCAACCTGGATGCTGCTAAACTTCTACTCCAACACACTGGAGCGGAGATAGCGGTGTTCTGTGAAACATATCTAGATAAAAATTCTATAGTGACCTTCGCCAATCACGAAATCATATCTCGTGATCGCAACCTCCAGGGAGGTAGTGTAGCGATTGTAGTTGCCAAACACATAAAATTTTAGATATTAGACTTGCCGGACCTCTACAAAATGTGCCACCAAAATTCGGTAAAATTGGTTGCGCTACAACTCCTCTTCCCTGAAGGAAGGTCTCTCCACGTTTTCTCAGTCTATAGCCCCCCACGTTGTTCTTCTAATTATACTGACGCTGGGTTCTGGTCCTCCTTCTTTCAGATCTGCTCCAGGTTTCAACCTGCAGTCGTTTGCGGTAACTTTAACGAGAAAAGTCCGTTGTGGTGCGACACACTCTCCTCTGTCAATGTGGAGAAGAAAAAAATCGAGAATGCGATAGTTAACTTCCCTCTTTTCGTATTAAATGACGAAAGTTATACCTGGTGTTTGTCAGACTTGTCCAGACGCTTCTCTTTGGATCTAACTGTAGTCACACAAAACATTGCAGCTCAATGCTCCTGAAGAGTGTGTGACTTCCATTACGGTAACGACCACTTCCCAGTTGTCACTATAGTGCGCAATCGGTTCTCAGGTCGTACCGCTTGTCGTCTGTATTATTCGGTCGGGAAAGTTAACTGGGACATTTTAAATCTCTCTGCTTGTCCCAAATCACCTGTCTCCCTCAACTTGCTTCTGGATGATAGTGACGTTCATCTTGTCTATACAAGTCTAGTTAAACTAATAGAGAATGCGTTATTACAGGCAGGAGCTTCAAAGATCAACAAGCTAAACACTTCCAGGAAACCTCCTTCCCTGTGGTGGGATGCGTCGAGCTCTGAGGAGTACAAGAAGAAAAAAATGACATTTGATCAGTACAGAGCTTGACCTAGCAGTAAAAATTTAGATAACTACTACAAGGTTGCGAAGGAGGTTTCCAGGTTCCTTAGGAGAAAGAAAAGAGCGGCCTTCCGTAAGTTTTGTGGATCCCTATATGCTAACTCGGATGTAGGCTCGATTTGGAACACCGTTAAGGCTTTCACCGGTGCCCGCAGCAAGTCCAGGTATGCAGGTAACAGGAACTGTCTGGACCGCGACGGGTTTAGTCAAGCGTTAGATAGCTCCGTTGAGTCCAGCTACCCCCCCTTCCCGATTGTGAGGAGGTGCTCTAGGAGTTGGAAAGTTTTAACACGGTCTTAGATAACTCGTATATAGAGGCACCGATATTCCAGGATGAGTACTTCTCCACTGTCCTTAAAGGTACGTTCTGCCCCTGGCCCAGATCTAATAACTAATCATATTATAACTCAAATCCCTTCTGAGCTTCATCTGTACATTCTGGAAATGTATAATTGGATGTACTCCCGGAAAGTGTTCTCAGAACAGTAGAAGCAGTACTTTGTTGTGTTGGTTCCCAAGCCTGGACGTAGCGGGTCGTATAACCAATATCTCTAGCTAACAACCTCCTAAAGATCTTGGAAAAAATAATGTGTAGAAGACTCGAGTGGTGGGCCGAAAACAATAAAATTTTTTCTCCCCACCAGTTTGGGTTTAGACGCGATCTGTCTTGTACTGACAACCTGTCTATGTTAATTTCCAAAATCCGACTTGCTAACAACACTCGCAAGATTACGGGAGCGGTGTTCCTTGACGTGGAGGGCGCTTTCGATAATGTTGTTCCTGACGTCCTTCTATCTATGCTGCCGAGGCTGAGTGTGACTCCCAGTATGGTGGCATTTATCTCTTCTGTTGTGGGGTTTAGAGAGTTGGAAGCATACGCTTCCGAGGTCTTTATTCAACGACGGTCCACCACTCGTGGACTCCCTCAGGGCTCTGTGCTAAGCCCGTTGTTATTCAACATATATATGTCTCGTATCGAGTCTTGTCTTCCACCCTCGGTCGGGGCACTTATATATGCTGACGACTTGGTGGTGTACAGTTCAGGTCAGACAGTGACTGGGGTCGCCCAACAGTTGAACATGGCCTTAGCAAACGTTCACGGCCATCTCACTTCATTAGGTTTAAGTATATCATCCAGCAAGTCAGTAGCCACTTTTTATTCTCAAAACTCTTTGCGAAATACGAAGTGGCTCGTTAAAAAACACAGTGTTAGAATACAGGTAGACCAATCCTTAGTTAAGATGGAGTATAACGTTAAGTTTTTGGGTGTTCATATCGATTATTCACTTAGTTGGAGAAAACACGTCACCAAGACTCGTATGAGGATATTCTCTTGAATTAACATCTTGAGAGCTATCGCAGGCATAAGGTGGGGGGTACACCCTACGGTGTTGATGACTGCGTATAAGGGGTTGGTGAGGTCAGTCCTGGAGTGGGGTTGCCAGGTCGTCTTCCCTCTGGGTAAACGCGAGATGCTGATGTTAGACAGACTACAATATGCGTGCATTAGAGTGGCGTGCAGTCTTGTGCGCACTACTCCAACCAATGTTCTCTTAGACTTAGTATGCGAACAACCTTTGGTGTGTAGATACAAATATCTAGTCAGTAAATATGTTTGCAGGATCTCGGCGAGGACTAGTCACCCTGTAGGTCAGCTGGTGAGCGATAGCTGTGCGAACTGGGCTCCAATTTGTGAGGATAACCGGTTTGGTCTCTTCAAGGTCGGTAAAGAACTGTCACAGCTTACGAAGAAAGTAAAAAGGTATTCATTACCGGGGTGCTTGGCTCTTCCCTTTGGTGTGCGGTATCGAAGATGCAGTGTAGATACGGACGTGGGCTTCCGCTTACGTGAGTCGGAGGACCCTCAGAGCATGTTATTTATCTGAATTACTCGTGCCTTTTTTACAGATGGGTCTTTGGTCCGCTCTAGTGACGCCGACTCATCGACTGCGATGGGGTTTGCGGTGGTGTCTGAGGACCTTAACTTGGTACACAGCGAACAAGTTAGTTCGTTGTCATCCATCTTTGACGCTGAGGCAATGGGCGTACTGTGCGCCTTAGAATACGTAGACAAGTTTGGCCATCCGTCTGTAGTAATAGCGTCGGTTTCGCTGTCCGTTCTGCGCAGTTTAGAATCACCTGACCCTAGAGGGTGTCATACGCAAACAGTGTACAAAATAAAAGAATTGGAACTGAAGTTAGAAAGTAAAGGTGTTCTGGTTAGATTCGTGTGGATCCCTGGACATTGTGGCATCCGCGGCAATGAACTTGCCGATATGCATGCAAAACAGGCGTTGTCTCTCCCTAAACCAGCTGAAAAACAGGAAGTTTCCTCTCTCTTTCCTTCCCTTAAGTCTGCATCTATGCAGCAATCCAGAGATCATTTACGTCACGAGTCACGTAGTAACGGTGGTCGGTATTTTAGGTTTGTTCCGGAACCGCTGGATAAACCGTGGTACACAAAGGTCAAAAAGGGAAAGTTTCTCTCTAGACAGCTAATTACTCTCATTTCTAGTATACGTTCTCACCACATAGCTGTGAACGATCATCTGTGTGGGAAAAATATTGTGGATAATACGGGTGCCAGTGCGGCCACCCGGTGCAAGACATCAATCATGTTTTCCTATATTGTCCAATTAACAAAACCTACTCAGACAGGTTGCTCATGGATCTTTACCACAATGGATTCAGTCCTCCATATAACGTTACGGAGGTAGCTTTCTCTGATAACTTTCGCACCATGTTTGCTTTGCTCTCTTTTGCCAATTCAGCCAACGTAAATGTGTAAATCTCTCCTAAGAGCAAAAGTCAATTCAATTAATTCAATCTGTTTACCCCTATCCAATCCTTTTCCTTCTCCCTCTCCTTTCCACCCAACTCAACCCCACTCCATACTCCTTTTCTGAAACCCAGTACACAGCTCAGTCTGCAGCTTGATATATTCTACTTATCAAAGACTGGCCTATGCCTAACTCGCGCAAGGGCAGGTGCCATAACAGCGAAAAAGAAGAGAACTGGGGAGTTTATGATGAAACTCTAGCCACCAGTTGAGACGATTAGCAATCATTCTTTCCATGGTTTTACAGAGGCAAAAAGTCAAAGAAATTGGTCGGAACTTCACACCATCTGACTTTGGAATAAAGAAGATAAGAAACTTACGTCATTCCGCTGGGAAATAACCACAACGAAAGATAGCATTGTAAAATGTGCTAACGCCGCTTTGCGCAGGCAAAGAGATTTGTCACACTCCGGTGACCACTACAGACAGAGCGGATGGTAACCAGGAGGTCGGTTTCCCTTGGGGCGAAACTTGCCAGGGGTCGCTGACATCAAGGCGTCCGTCACTAGTGCAACAAAGGTATTATAATAAACCTCGACATCATCAATCGAAGACGACAGAATCCTGACTCCGGCATCGACGGAGCTCTTAAAAGCCTTCTAATCCGTTTGAACAGAATACAACCTAGCAATGCGTTTAACCGGCAACGGAGTGTCGGGACGAAGCCTAGAACACACGAGAACCGAGAAGTGGTCACTGCCCCACGAATCGTCGCTCACTTTCCATGACAGCCGAGAAGCCAACGAGCTGTGAACAAGAGTTAAATTCAAAGCTGAATACGAGCGGTAAGAATCACTGAAATACGTAGGAGAGCCATCATTCAATAAGTCCGAATCCTGCACCGCTTCCCAAAGGGCATCGCCCCCAGGACACGTACGCAGGGATCTCCAACCTTTATGGTGGACATTGAAATCACCACCAAACAACACCTTTCTTGCACCAAACTGTGACAAGAACCTCTGCCACTCTTCGACCCGCAAGGTCCTCGAATCAGGGGGGCGGTAGCACGCCACCAGGACCAGTGGCTCGCCTCGCAGAAAAACCTCTATCGCACAAGCCTCGATCTTACCTCCACAGTTGTACACACCGAGGATTTGACGATACTTAATTGATCGGTTGACCAACACCAGGATCCTTCTTCCCGGGCGCCCGATCCTGCCCTCCCTCACTGTGTCGAATCCCTTTACAATGAAAGAGTTTGCTGGAGGAAGCCACGATTCTGAAATTAAAATAAAATTATAAAACATGCAGTGGTGCGCTAGCTCAGTAAACCTTGGTAAAACAGACTTTGCGTTCCAGTGAACAAGTTCGAATGAGTCGTACTTAGGCTTTTTCCTCTGATTAGACCTTGTTAAATAACAGAGTTTTTTACTCTTTACCTAGTTTAGAGTGTAGAGAGAAAGAGAGAGCTCGAAAATGTTACCTATTCGCTTAAGTACAGTGTCTATATTGTCCGATCTCAATATTTGGTCCACTAGTTTGAGCACTTGTTCCTTGACCACTTCCCCACAGAAGCGGGATTCGGGCGGCCACATCCACGCCGACGAGTTGGTTGAGCAACAGGTGAATTTATTTTTATTATCGGTTAAACGCGATATGCTGCTGCTATTTTACGTTCCATGTGCATTAAGAACATTCAATTTCGCTTTTTCTTCTTCTTCTTTGCTTATATGGCGCACGCCCCTGCGCGAAAGAAGCAAAAGCCAGTCTGAGACTGCGTGTATATTATGAGTTATATAGGGAAATTTGATTTCAAGTGATGTATCAGCCACAGCGCCACTCCATCCTTGTTTTACACTTAATGAGCAACAAAGATAGAACGACGCAACAGCGCAGACAGCGCGCTTCCCGAACGCAGCCACAGTAGGTATATGGGATTGGTAAGTGAGGTTTATATGTTTAAGTTGGTAGTGTTTACGAATGAGAGGAGAGCAAACATGGCGCGAAAACATTTGGAAAAAGCGACCTCCTCCTCACTATAAGGAGAGCTAAAGCCGTTGTGGAAGAAATCAATTATTAGCTTATCTGACTGAGTCTTATAAATAGGACAATGAAAGAATATATGATTAATATCTTGAGACGGGTACCCACATGAGCATTCCGAAGCCACTACGCCCTTTTCCTTTAAATGAGCATTTACTGCTGTATGATGTGAACGTATTCTAGACACTAGTGTAACTAAGGGGCGAGGCAAAACTTTCTTTTTTTTAACTCTAATGAACCACGGTTTGTCTAAGGGAACGGGTTTACGTTGGAAGTACTTAACTCCCTTGTGGGTCGCGTCACTGAGTAACTGTCTCCTGGCCAACTTTATCATATCGGACCGAAGGGAAAGGAACAATGAGGAGACTTCCAACTCATTTCCAGAACTAGGTTCAGGAAGAGTCAAGGAGAGTTTTGCGTACTTATCTGCCTTTTCAGTGCCCAAAATACTATAGTGCCCGGGGACCCACGCCAGCTCGACTGAAACGCCGTCGTCTTTAAGTCCAAGGACTAACTCCTTTATTTGATACACTAACGGTGAGTGGATACCTCTAAGGTCCGTTGATCCAAGGCATGTAATCACGCTGAGTGAGTTCGATGCGATCACAACCCGAGGAAATCCAAAGTCCTTAAGGTATTCTAACGCACAAATAACGCCGCGGGCTTCCGCGTCAAAAATAGTGGAATTATTGTTTATGCGTTCATAATGGACGAGATTGGGTTTGTCTGAGATCATAGCAAAACCAACTGCTGATGGTGCCAAGGTCAGAGACCCGTCGGTGAAAACTATTCTGGTGAAGCCATGGTCCCTGAAGAAATCATCAAGATACTGCTGGAGGTTTTCGGCCCGACGTGCAAGGAACCCAGTGTTAGTGTCTGTGTCACATTTGAAGAATCTAACGTGGTACAGAAGGCCGAGGCTACCCGGGAGTGAGAACTTTGCGACATCTTTGACAATGTGCTGGAGTTTCTGGTACACTGTGAAGAGACCAAATCTATTGTCAGCACAGATAGGTTCCCAAGTCTCGCTAGTATCCCTCAGTAGCTGTCCCAGGGGATGGCTTGACCTAGCACAAACTCTGCAAACATATTTGCTAATAAGATATTTGTGTCTATACTGTAAGGGTTGTTCGCCTATCATTTCAAGCAACACGTTAATCGGTGTAGTGCGCATAAGGCCACACACAACCCTGGCACAGGCGAACTGCAGGCAGTCCAGTACAAGCTCTCCGCGTGAGGGAAGGTTACATGGCATCCCCACTCTAGGACGGACCTGACCAGTTCCTTATACGCAGTTACCAAGACAGTAGAGTGTGTTCCCCATTTTAATCCTGCCACCTTAAGAATATTTATGCAAGAGAAAACCCTTTTTCTCATCTCAGCCACGTGCTTTTTCCACTTCAGGGAGTAATCTATGTAAACTCCTAAAAACCTAACCGTCCACTCGATGTTAAGTTCAGTTCCTGCCAGGGAAACGTTCACCTTCTTCTTCTTTAGGAGCCACTTCATGTTCCTTAAAGGACATAGTGAGTAGAACGTAGCCACAGACTTACTGGGTGACACTTGGAGTCCTAGGGTGGTTAGGTGTGACTGTACTTGGTCGAGAGCTGTGTTTAGTTGCTGGGCAACAAACAAAACAGAGGGATTGTAACAGAAAATCACTACATCGTCGGCGTAAAAAAGGGCGTTTACAGACGCCAGTAGACAGGCTTCGACACGGGACATGTAAACATTAAACAACATGGGACTAAGGACAGAGCCTTGCGGCAAACCTCGCTCTGTGTTTCGGGTCTGAACAAAGACCCCCGATGCGAATTTCTCCAACTTCCTGAGGCTAATCACTGAGGTCAAGAAAGCTACCGTTGAGGTGGAGACCCCGAAGGAAGAGAGCATCGAAGGCACGACATTCTCGAACGCCCTCTCGATGTCGAGGAACACGGCTCCAGTAACCTGTCTGGAGTTATTAGCCGCTTTTATTTTAGACACAAGCATGGACAGACTATTAGTACAGAAGAGCCTTCGTCTAAAGCCAAACTGGTGGGGAGAGATAATACCGTTATTTTCAATCCACCATTCAAGTCGGCGACACATCACTTTCTCCATTACTTTGAGGAGGTTATTTGCTAGAGATAGAAGTTTATAAGCTCCCTTGCGTCCAGGCTTGGAAATAAAAATGACAAAGTAGTTTTTGCACGTAGTTGGATAAACCTGTCGGGAATACATTAAATTAAGAAGATTGATTATGTACATATGGAGGACCGGGGGAAATTGGGTGATAATGAAGTTCGTGATTAAGTCTGGGCCAAAGGCCGACCGGATTTTGAGAGACTTTATCACAGAATAGTACTTATCAGGGTACCGATTGTGTATTTATGCGAAGTAGTGAAAATTACAAAAGTAAGAAAATTTACTAAAATATCTGTGATTTTATTAGTCAACAACTAGTAAACTTTCTCACTTTTGTAATTTTCACTACTTCGCATAAATACACAATCGGTACCCAGGAGTAATTTGGCTATCCATATATTCGTTGCTAAGATTGATGTTTAGCTGGTTCAACGACTCAAGAAAAGTGGAGTGGTTCTGAGGGGGAGTGGGGTCACATGAAGCAATCTTATCGAAGGCCTTCTGAAAACCCTCCAGGTCGAAACAGTTTTTGTTACTTTCGTCTCTGGGCTTATTGCGTGCACAGGAAAAAGCCTTGACTGTGTTCCACACCGACCCAACATCTGAATTGGCGTGTAGAGAGCCACAAAAATTCCGAAAGGCTTGGCGTTTCTTTTTTCTTAAGGCTTTAAAAACCTCTTTAGCCACTTGACAGTAGTTATCGAAATTACTGATGTTGGGATGCCACCGAAACTGTGCAAACGCGGCCCACTCTCGAGAGAAGATCTCAGAGCAGGAAGCGTCCCACCAGGGTGTGAGGGTCTTCTAGAGGACTTAGAGATGGTTGTGCGAACTGCACCCGTATTCAGAAGTGCCTCGTCTATGAGAGACACTAACCGAATGTAGGTACTATCTACATTTGCCGTGGTGTTTAATGGAAGGAGGGAATCTACGCCTTCTTGGCACAAGGATTGATACTCTCTCCAATTAACCTGTTTGACAGAGTAATATGGCCGGCATGCAATGCGGCCAGAAAATCTATCTGAGATAGAAGTGACCACAGGAAAGTGGTTGCTACCGTAATGATATTTACATACTTTCCAAGAGCATTGGGGGGCCAAAGTGCCGGAAACAAAAGTGACGTTTATCGCGGACCGCCTAGAGAGGTCCGCAGAGAACCACGTATTACTACCATTGTTGAGGATTACCCAAGGAGAGTTTATTAAAGCGTGTTTTATATTTTTCCTCTCTCTATTAGAAAGGGGGGGAGGTGTGGTGCACCACAGCGGACTTTTTCCGTTGAAGTCACCACATATTATAGCAGGTTGGAATTTAGAACTCATTTGGAAGAAAGTTTGCCAGAAGGAGGGTGATGTATAATTTGAAGAAACTCTAGGTGGGTTATATAACGAAAAGATATAAAGAGACTGAAAGTTAGAGAGAAATAGTTTTATAACTACGAGTTCTACGCTAGTTTCTATGCAGAGGTCAAGTAACTGAGAAATTTGTGGAACACGAAATTTAATGTGTTTAGCAACGGCAATGGCCACTCCACCCCCGCGACGATAGCGGTCGTAAAATATTATTTTATAATTTAGCAAAGTGATTATAGAACTACTATCGAGGTAGGTTTCACAAAATACAGCAACCTCCGCCATGCAGTCCTGAAGTAGCAGACGCGCTGCATCAAGATTGCGGACCAAGGATCTGCAGTTCCATTGGACTACAGTGAAAGGCTTCATTAAATAGTATATAGGTAATAGTAAAGAGTTTAGCTTTGTGAAGCGAGAGTACCGTAGAGGTACTTAAGTAATTCCGTGACAATATTTCGCATGTCATTATTACTTAGGTGCGAGATATTTGTATTAGGGGTGACGTTGAGTTTTTGAAATGCAGAAATAAGTAATTCTTTATCAGAAGATGGTGAAGAGGGTTCATCCTTAGAAGGATTGTTGTCCAAAGATATTTTTTTTTAGATTGAATCAATGAGAGAATGATTAAGTGAGGATCGTTTAGCTGAGGGTAAAGATGAGGAGATAATTCTTTCGTTATTATCTCTTAACCTAGGTGAAAAACGAGCAGTTGGAGGAGGTTTTAGAGAGGAAACCTCAGCGTAAGACAAGTTGGATGTAGGGAAGGGGTCGTACAAATGTCCCCCTGAGTTCCCAGGGTTGAGGGGGGACCTAACCAACGGAGAGGGTACTCTCTCCTTAACTTTAGTCGCTCTTTGTGAGAAAGGGGAACCAGACTTATCGATTCCGAAGAAACGGAAGACGCCGTTTCTAGGTAAAAACTCCCCTAGCGTGGGAAGTGGTACAGAAACATTGGTTAAGTTAGATTCTAAGCTAGAAAGAGTGTCTCCGCTGTCATAGAGACTAGCTGCATCCCGGAAAAAAAGGTCTCTGTAAGCCATTAGTTTATGAATTTCGTGTTGCCTCTGAAAAACAGGGCAACGGAGCTCAGACGCTTGGTGGTTGGTGTTACCGGCCCTGGATCAAATGCAATTTCTGCATTCATCAAGGACATTAGGGCAGTCTGATTTAGCGTGAACAGACTTGCCGCACTTTTCACAAAACTTGCGTCGGTCGTCTCCGGACTGTTTGCACGAGTGTACAGAGTGATCAAACCTCTGGCAGAACTCACATCGCCTGACCTTATAAACATAAGGTGTTAGCGGGAGTCTTTTCCCTACGTACAGGCACGACCGAGGGACCACAGGGGTGCGGAACCGCAAAATGAGTTGGTTGGTACTCACATACTTTGGGGTAGAAGTGGGACTTCCCTTCTCCTTGCGTGTAATTCTAACAGCCTCGAAGGGAGGAGTCCACTCCTGGTCCCACCCAGGAGGGGGGCGTAGGTCGGCAAGTAGCTCCTTGACTGTCTCCTCCTCATCCACACCTTTTAAGACAAACTGTTTCACCACCCTAAACGACGAGACATGCGCTGTCCACTGTTCGTTAGGAGTCACTTTACCAGCGACCTCCCGGAAAGCCCCCACGAACTGGTCGGCGTCCCTACCTGTGGGAAAGCAGACTGAGAACCTATTTTTACCAATGACGCGTAAATCAAATGTATGCATGAACTGATTTAAGAGGAGGCGGTTAAGCCTCTTGCCCAGGCCAATAGTACTGAGCGAGGCCTCGTTTTTACCTGTGTTTTGGTTTTTGGTAGATTCTGTATCTCCCGTAGAGGGAAGCTGTGACCGACATGTTTCGACATGAACCATAAACGGGCCATTGGAGTCCGTATGGTACCTATTAAGTAACAGCTGTTTTTGCACGTTAGTCTGGATCCTCATGCAGACACTGGCGCTTTAGCACCAGCGGTCAAGCGCTGTTTCAACTGTTGAGCAAAGCTAATGAGAGCTGTCAATTTTCTTGACAGCTCCGGTGCTTTAGCGCCGTTTACTCCCACTACCCGCTTTTCACCAATCAACGCTCGGTGTCAAAGCGCCGGTGTCTATATGAGAATCCAGCCTTAGACAATGTTGAAAACACACGCTTGGGGAGGAGTCAAATTAAACCCGCGCCGTCCCTTTTCTTGGAAGCTCTACTCCTAGAATCCGTAGAAGCGAAAAAGCTGGAGGGGACGTTTACTAAAGATATGCGGCAAGGACCGCGGTCGTCCCCAGGTACTGCCGCGAGCGCGGGGACCTGGCTGACAGAAAAGGAGGTTATGTCCATAAAGATAAAGAAGGGAGCATTAAAGGATATTATAGGCGCGGGGAGTGAAGCCATGGTGCGGGAGGGGGGGTTTGACCTCTAAACAACCTTCAGCCATATTTATATGGGCCACTAGTGCTGCTATCTATTTGGTGAGAGTGGTATTATTTCAACACATTGAGAGTAGTATTATTTGACGCTGATGCGTATTAATCTGTTAGTGACAGAAAGAAAGTGTAAAAAATTTTAATAAAGAGAGGATTAAGAAGATATTCCAATATTAAGCGCACCTCTGTACTTAAACCAGAGGAATTAATAAATAAAACTTGTATGATTGATCGTATGATCGATAACACAGCCACACACACAAAAAATTGTTCTGGCCTGGGAGTCAGACCATGTTTACTATATGTTTTTGGGGTCGCTGAAACCGAATCCGAAATCCATTTAACCCTATCACATCAGGTTTTGGACATAACCTCAAAAAACCTATAATTCAAGCCCAATTAGCCAGTTATACCAAATATATTAAATCAATTAACTCTATAACTTCTTAATTCTTAAACCCCATAACCTCTTAACCTTAAATTCCAATAACATTATAACTCTCAGCATAACCTATCATGGCCCAGCCTATCATGGCCCAGCATTTCTACAAGACTCATCTCGCACAAGATCAGTCATTTTCGACTTGGAGACCAGTGTATTGAACTATTTTGTATCATCCCAACAAAGTAAATGATCTACACAGTGAGGATATTTCCACACATGTTGTTGTTTATTTTCCCGAGCTACCTCCATATCCAGAGTAGTGTCTTATCTGTGTCTGCATCCAGGGCACCTCCACGCGGTGACGGCGGGCAACGGAGCAATTCCGTTATCCGGCTGAGTCCCTGGATCACGGCGTATATGATGAACCACAAATCAGAACTATGTTTAGAGATACTACTTTCGTTAGTACAATGAATCAATTGAAAAAAGAAGCCTGGCTTAGTTTCAAGCAGTGGCCCAGAACTTTTTGGGAAATACAAAAAGTCCTGAATATAAACAAATCGTTGCAAAACTGATTACACACTTTCAAACGCTTGGATGTCTAATAAATTAAAAATTACATTTTTTGCACTCCCACCTTGAAAAATTTCTTGACAATCTTGGAGACTTTAGCGAAGAGCAGGGCGAACGATTTCACCAGGATATCAATGTGATGGAAACTCGTTACCAAGGAAAATGGGACGAAAATATGATGGCAGATTTCTGCTGGATGCTAAAGAGAGACACACAGAAAGATGCTAGAAAGCGCAAACGGAACCCATTGCACAGATCTTTTTATCAAAAAAGAACCCTTTATAGTTCGAAAAAAGAGAATGACTAAAATTTTATGTATCTGTTATTTGTTATTTATTTATTTATTTATTCATCAGTTTACCTTTAAAATAGCTCTTATAAAGGCTATATGATGTACAAAATCCGTTCGTGCAATCTCCTCGTGGTGTACATTGGGTAACGCTAATGCCGACGGTTCCACATTTGTTTTCTGAGCATACGATATAAGGTTATAGGTTTACGAGGTTATAGGGTTATTGAAATTTGAAGTCAAGAGATTAACGGGTTAAGAGGTTCAGAGTTATGGAGTTGAGAGATTATAGAGTTAATTGGTTTAATATATTTGGTATAACTGGCTAATTTGGCTTAAATTATAAGTTTTTTGAAGTTATGTCCAAAACCTGATGTGATGGAGTTAAATGGACTTCGGATTCGGATTCAGCGACCCCAAAAACATATAGTAAACATGGTCTGACCCCCAGGCCAGAACTTTTTTTTGTGTGGCTGTGTAATTATGAATTTGACACTGAAAAGTATATTAATCAAATTTCAGTTAAACACGATCATCCTTATATTGCAGCATTAATTTATAATATTATTAATTTAGATCAATATTCTATAGAAGTTATAAGTTACATAGCTGGATTTATTGTAAGACATTTAATTAAATACATTATGAGTGATATTTGTGTTAATGCCTTATTTGATAATAGTAAATCAAAGAAAATTATACAAATAAAAGATCGTGGAAGTTTAACATATCCTTCAGAAAGCGTGATACAAATATGCCTTAAAACAGAAAAGATGATCAGATTTGCTATAAAAGAAAATAATATAACTTCTAGTTCAAAATATTCCGTTCTTTATATTACACAAAATGTACTTTTAACTTTAAATATGATTAATATATTTGAAGAATTGATAACACATTCATATGATCAAAACTTTTTAAAATGTCATAGAATAAATTTAATTAAAAGTATTATACTAAAATATGTACCGACAAGATTTTTTTCTATTGTAAAACAGGATAATAAGAATATTAATGTAAGCAAGAGACATTTTTATAATAAATTATCATTATTTGCAAGACAGTAAATTATGTTTATAAGTTATTTTTTTCATTTACTTATTTATTTACCTATATTTATTAAATGTTATAAATATCTATAATATAATATCTATAATTAATATTTATTAAATTTTGTTTTTTTTTGTTAGTTTTTTAAGTAAATATGTTTATTAGATTTCTTAAAATATCATTCTGGGCACTATTCCATCAAAGTATTGTGAAGTTCTAACAGATGGCAGTACTAGTGGCCCATATAAACATGGCTGACTAGGCTTCATCTTTTTTCGACAACGCTTCCTCCGTGGTTATGTCCTCCTTAGACGGGGGGCCCATATATGTAATACTCCTATATTGCTAGTACGGTGCCGACCTGAAGCTCACCGTTACGGTGCAGACAATATAGTAGCCTCTCTCTCCAGCTGCTTTGTGCGCATGCGGTGAACATTCAAGCACGCTTGCGCATTTCTCTTTCTCGCGTTCTTTTTCTCACTTTCCAATGTTTTGTCTCGCTCGCACTCACTTAGTAGATGCGCCTGCGCATAATGACGCTCGACAATCTATGCCCATATTTGGACTTCGTGCGTCTCCCTTTCTCGGGCCTCGTGCCTCTCATTGCGAAGATACGCGACTAGCAATATAGGAGTATTACATATATGGGGGGCCCGTCTCAAGCATGTCAATTTCATCTTCTTTGCTGGTCATTTTGTAGGCCTGTTCTACAATACAGCTGTAAGCTGTAAGTCGTAAGAAATTGACCAATCACAGATAAATCACAGAAAAATAATCGATTGTGATTGGTCAATTTCTTACGACTTACAGCTTACGACTATATTGTACAACAGCCCTAAACACCTCGCGTAACCGTTACACTAGGTCCAAGAAGCAGAACACCAGAACACTAATAAAAATTTTAGACCACTACCAGCCGTGGCTAGTCGCGTATCTTCGCAATGAGAAGCACGAGGCCCGAGAAAGGGAGGCGCACGAAGTCCAAATATGGGCATAGATTGTCGAGCGTCATTATGCGCAGGCGCATCTACCAAGTGAGTGCGAGCGAGACAAAACATTAGAAAGTGAGAGAAAGAACGCGAGAAAGAGAAATGCGCAAGCGTGCTTGAATGTTCACCGCATGCGCACAAAGCAGCTGGAGAGAGAGGCTACTATATGTCTGTTCGTTTTACCTGAACTGGCCGCTCTAGGTCAGAGTTTATCCTTCTTTTTCCAACGTAGAGTAAAGAAGATAAACTCTGACCTAGAGCGGCCAGTTCAAGTAAAACGAACAGACATTATATTGTCTGCACCGTACACACGGCGTCAAAAATTCGNGGAGTTGGCGTGGGGATCGGAGGGCAAGCGGGGGGTTGCTCGTAGCGCCAACGGGCGCCGTACGAACTAAGTAGTAGTCCACAACTACGTCGTGTCGATAATGTAACTATTCTTCTTTATTATTTTCTTCTCAAAACGTAAAACTATTGGCCATTTGCTA
>NW_018021505.1:36254-43273 GCF_002006095.1 Pseudomyrmex gracilis
AGTCGCAGGTCTCGTGGAACTGATCAATCACGTTGGTCGATTGGCTGATTTGACTCTGCAATTGGTCAATTCCACGAGATCTGATACTTGCGTTTAATGTAGAACGGCCTTTGAGTTCCATTTTTGTGGAAATACGGCTAAAACCAGCGGCTGAAACCGTATTGTAAAAAATTACAATAGAATGGCCGCTCTCAGATTTCTCTCTGGTATTACCTATGATAAAAAATCCAAATGTTTTCGCCCGACTTACGAAAAATGAACAAAGAAACAAAGAACTGGGATACACAAGAAATGTGGCTCGTGCGCAGTCTCAGAACGGAATCCATTCAATTTCGCGTACTATAAAACCATTGGTTTTGGTTTGGTGCGAAATTGGCTCAGTGGACCGAACAAGGTAGTCCATACGCCATTCTAGGAAACTATAAAACCATAGAGCTTATACCATAGACTTATATACTAGACGGAACATTCGTGTAAGAGGAGCTGAAGTCTTCGTTAAAAGAGACAGAAATAGTCGTGGGGTAGTTCTCTTCTTTTTTAGCAGTGAGTTGATTGGTGGCCGCGGCAGGCCGAGAGCAACGAAGATAGAGTTCGAGAGTCAGGTGAGAGAAAGTGATAGTAAAAGGTGATAGCATAGACTTGTGAGATGATTGGTTTCCCACCATCTTATTGTAAGAGAGAGAGACAACTACTTTAGCACTATCTCTATCCTTTAATGTTGTTCTCGACTTTGTCATATAAATGTTTCGTCTATTATATAAGTTTATGGCTTATACTAATGGAGAGGCCATGAAAAGGCAACCTCGTCCTTCCTGTGCTAACCAGTCCTGTTTAGTTCTTGGTTGATTAGAGCAAATCAAACAGGTAAACATAAACGTTTCTTCCCATTAGGATAGAGCAATCCAAAGGGCAGTACGTTCTGTACCTTCAAACTGTCGTTTTTACGACAACTTTCCAGTCAAGTGTCGGTTGGCCGTAACGGTCGCGATTGGTCGCCATTTTGGCTACAAGCTTTTCGGTCGTGCGCGTGCCGCGGTTTACTTGGTAGCGTCAAGAAACTTTGTAAAGTTTTAAGTCGCCCGGTTAGACGTTCAGTGTTTTCCTCTTGTGTTTTGTTGCTTTCGCCGAGCTATCCCGGGTTGTCCTGGTAGGTTAGGAGTCGCGGTGTCGCGGTATGGCGTCCCAGTTGACGCAAGTTGAAAAGGACGTGATGACGCTTGAGGAGGGAGGCCCGTTTTGTGGCTTCTTTCCTTCAGGGAAGGGAGAAAAGACACGCGTGGGTACTGGCAGTGGTGTAGCCAGTCCTGGAGGTGTGTCGGTCGTTGACAGTATAGCTCAGAAGATGGGGTTAAGCGGTGTAAAAAAGAAAAGTGGTAAGAGAGAGCGTTCCGGCGAAGAGTTCTTCCCCCCCAAAAAGAACTTCTCGTACTATATTGGAAACGCAAAGACAACTTCTTCTCAACAAGTACCATCTAGAGTCCAGGGGCTCTTTTTTGGTACACATTGAGACGTGTAGGCCTCAGGGTATCCCCGCCGAGGACCTCAACCTCAGTCCCGGGCAGGTAAGAAGACAGCCTCACTCAGTGTAATTGGGTTAGGTAAGAGACTTAATAGGTTAATGGCAAGCCAATTTATGCATGCTCACGACTTACGTTCTGTCGGGAAAAATAAGGTCTCTGTGTGCTTTCCTACAGGCAGTGATGCTAACAGTTTTGTGGAACACTTCAAGAACGTCTCGGAGAGCGTCACTCCCTCTGAGGAGTGGACAGCTCACATCCCGTCGTTTCGAGTTGTCAAACAGTTTGTTGTCAGAGGAGTAGATGAGGAGGAATCGGCCGAGGACCTTATTGCGGGACTGTGTCTTCCTTCAGGCTCAAGAGTGGGTCCCTTCTTTTGAAGCAGTAAGGATTACTCGCAGAGTAGGGAGCGGCCCTGAAGGAAGTACGGTTTACGTAGGTAGGTACAAATCAGTTCATACTTAGGTTCCGTTTGTATAGTGTACCTGGTTCGTGCCTATATTATGGAAAAAGATTGTCTTTTGTCCCGTATGTGTACAAGGTCAGAAGGTGTGAGTTTTGCCAAAAATTCGGCCACACAAAGTATACGTGTAAGCAGACGGGGGATGGAAGCAAACAAGTTTGTGAAAGGTGTGGCAAGAGTGGCCACGGCAAGTCCTCCTGCCCTAGTCAACAGGAGGAGTACGTTAATTGCGTCTGTTCCAGGGGGAGAGACACTGCTCACCAAGCCTCCTCTCCGGGTTGCCCTTCGTTTAGGAGACAGAGAGAGATTAATAGACTGATGGGTTTCCGTGACTTGTCTTTTAGGGATGCGGCTAAGCTGTACGATGGCGGGGTGAGCTCGGATACCCAACGGCGTGGTGGGGTTGGGTCCGCCTCTACCGTGGGCTCGTCTGTTCCCTTACCTACAATGGCAGAGTACTGGCCTCCTGCGGGGAAAAGAAAGTTCCGGTTTTTAGCAGAAAAAGACCGTCCTTCGACGTCCCGTTCTTCAGTAAGTACAGGTACGAGCGTACAAAATGACTCCCTTTCTAGTCCAACGTCCCCGTACGGCCGTGGACAGGGGGCGAACTTCAGTACTGGCGTTGGTGGGTCCGTCCCGTCGACGCTCTCCTATGAGGAGGTTACTGGGCTGGGCACGTTAGCCCAGCCAGTACCTCCTGATGGTTCTCCAGTCAAGCCGAGTGAGTTCGGTGGGGAAAGAAGAAACAAAAAAGTTGGTAACGACCTTACACAGAGGAATGTTGTTTTTCCGCATTTCTCTAGCTTAAACCGTCCGAGTAATCCCCTTGTAACCTCCCCAAGTACGGAGGATAGTATCATCACCCCTATTCTCAAAAAGTACAAAGTAGACACATCATCACCTAATCTTACGATCCTCAGCACAAGTGACATACGTAACCTTGCTACAGAAATATTATCATTGTTTAAAAGTCAAAAAAACTAATAATCAGTAAACTTTCAAAGTATAGTTTAAGTCGATTAAAGTTCTAGTATGAAAAATATTACCCTGGTGCAGTGGAACTGTCGTTCACTGGTACGTAACATAGATGCGGCTAGGGTTTTGCTTCAAGACACTGAAGCGGAGGTAGCCGCTTTCTGTGAAACATACCTGGACAGCAAATCGATAATTACTTTCCCTAACCACGACGTTGTGTCAAGAGATCGTAACCGTAGGGGAGGTGACGTTGCCATTGCTGTAGCTAAGCATATCAAGTTTCAAGTGCCAGATATACCAGACCTCCTGATACTTCGTCTTCAAAATTCGGTTGAGCTTGTAGCCCTCCAACTTCTCCTTCCTAACAGCAAGTCTCTGTATGTTTTCTCGGTATACAGCCCCCCTCGAGTCTCGTCGAGTTACACAAAGTCACAGTTCTGGCACTCCTTTTTCCAGGTGTGCTCTCAGTTTCATCCGGCAGTCATCTGTGGAGATTTTAACGGAAAAAGCCCGCTATGGTGCCACTCACAACCCATTTTTAATACAGAAGGGAAAAGCATTGAAAAGGCATTACTTAACTCCCAGTTTCTTGTTCTCAATAATGGCAGTCACACCTGGTGTTCAGCGGACCTGTCCAGCCGTTCTTCTCTGGACTTAACCATAGTCGCGCAAAGTCTGGCCACCCAGTGTTCGTGGAAAGTTTGTGAGAGCAACTATGGGAGCGATCACTTCCCTGTGGTTACCATTGTAAGAGATCTCTGTACAGGTCGCACCGCGTGCCGTCCTTACTACTCGGTAGGGAAGGTTGACTGGAAGAGCTTTAAGTCTAGCTGCGCCCAACAGGTTGAGTTTCTCCCTTACCCCTCTCCTGCAGAGGACCTGGATGTAAGCTCAGCGTATGCTAATCTGGTTAGGTTAGGTTAATTGATGATGCATTACTTCGAGCAGGAGCAACTAGAGTAGACAAACTGGGTGCCTCCAGGAAACCCCCCTCCCTTTCTCTAAGTTTCTTAGAAAAAAGAAAAGGGAAGCTTATCGTAAGTTCTGTGGGTCTTTGCACGCTAATTCTGATCTGGGCTCAGTGTGGCACACAGTTAGGGCTTTCTCTGGCGCACGTGATAGTTCCAGGCAGTCGGGCAGTAGAAATTGTCTTGATAAAGACGGGTTCCGTCTAGCGTTTGATAAAGTTGCCCCGTTGAACCCTACACCCCCCCTTGGTGGTGAGGAGAGCGGAGGCCACGTCCCTCGAGAAGTGCTGTGCAGTGGCTTGTTTATGGAAGCTCCCATCTTGTGGGAAGAGTATTCTTCAGTTGTTAGGACCGTAAAACTTCGTTCAGCCTCTGGACCGAACCTAATCTCTAATCTGATCATTTCTTAAATCCCTGCGGAGCTTCACCGGGATGTTCTGGATTTACTGAACTGGATGTACTCTACATACAAGACACGGAAAGGGAGATGAAGAAGGACAAAAGTGAGAGAGGTGCGTCAGGAGGGGAGAGGAAAGATTGGAAGGAAGAGATGAGGGAGTTTATGATGGAGATGAGGGAGGGGATGAGAGCGCTAAAGGAAGAGATAAAGGATGAAATAAAGGATCAGGGAAGAGGTATGAAGATGGAGGTAGAGGGATTGAGAAAGGACTTGAAGGAGAGCGAGAAGAGATGGGGTGAGGAGAAGGAGAGATTGGACAAGAGCATCAGAGAGCTGGAAGGAAGGGTGATGGTGCTAGAATTAGGAGTGGAAAAGAGAGGGAAGAAGGGTAGGAAAGAGGAGAGAGGCGAAGGGGAAGGTGGGAGAGGGGAGATGATAAAAAGAATGAATGAAATAGAGAAGAGATTAGAAAGGAAGGAGAGGAGGGAGAGGAAGAAGAACCTGTTAATAAGGGGGCTTGAGATAAAAGGAGATAAAAGGAAGGAAGCAGTGAAGGAGATTTTTGAGAAGATAGGAGCAAAGGTGGAGATGGAGGAAGTAAGAAAGATGGGAAAAGGAGAAGGGAAATTGGAGACAGTGTGGGTGAAATTGAGGAGTGAAGAACAAAGGAGATGTTGAAGAAGAAAAGCAAGCTGAAGGGAAATAGAGAAAGGATAATGGAGGACTGGACCTGGAGGGAAAGGAAGATGAGATGGAAGTTGGGAGAGATTGCAAGGAGGGAGATGGGAAAGGGTAGGAAAATAGGATTAGGAAAATAGGATATGGAATGATAAAAATCAATGAAAAATGGTGGAAATGGGACGAGGAGAAAGAGGTATTGATTGATGGAAGAGGAGGGGTAAGAGAGGAGTGCGCGGGGGAAGGTATAAAAGGGTAGAGGGGGGGAAGGAGGTTCCGGAGAAAAAGGGAGAGGAGAGGGACGGAAGAGGGAGGCGGTGAATGGGGAAGGGAGAGAATGCGATGAAGAAGGAAGGGAGGAGAGGAGAGGGGTGGAGACTGATGTTTTGGAATGTCGCAGGGGTGGGAAATAAGGATAGAGAGTGGTAGGATAGCTTGAAGAGATGGGATGTGATGGTGCTTTGCGAGACGTGGCTAGAGATGAAGGACTGGGAAAGAGTAAGGTCTAGATTGCCAAGAGGATACAGATGAGGAGTGCAGGGGGCAAAGAGAGAAAAAAGGAGAGGTAGGGCAAAAGGAGGAATGATTATGGGGTTGAAAGAGGAGCTGATTGGAAGAGAGGAGATCAAAATAGAGGTAGGGAAAGAAGGGGCAATAATGGGTGAGATAAAGGTGGGTAAGGAGAGATGGAGAGTGATAGGAATTTATGTGTATGAAGGAATGGAGGGGATGAGGAAAAAGATAGAGGATTGGACGGACAAGGGGGAGGGGGACTGTAGAGTGATAATTGGAGGGGATTTTAACGCAAGAGTAGGGACGGAGGGAAGTGGGTTTGAGGGTAAAGAAGGAGAGAAAAGAGTAAGGAGAGCAAAGGACGGTACGGTCAATGCGGAAGAAAGAAAATTATTGGATTGGATAGAGGATCACGGTTGGTGCATTTTTAATGAGTGTATAAGAGGGGATGAGGAAGGGGAATACACGTTTACAGAAAGAAAGGGAAATACAATAATAGATTTTGTTATAGGGGAGGAGGAGACAAGAGGAAGAATTGAGAAGATGAAGATAGGAGATAGGATCGACTCGGATCATCCGGTAGAGGTTTGGATGAGGGGAGGAGGGGGTAGGAAGATAGGGAAGAGAGAAGAAATGAAGGTTTGGAGGGGGATATGGGATGAGAAAGGGAGAGTCTTGTTTAAGGAAAAGATGGGGACACTGGAGGAATTCGAAAGAGATTGGGAAGAGCAATGGAGCAGGATGAAGGGAGGGATGAGGGGAGCGCTGAAAGAGGTTGAGGAGGAAAACGAAAGAGAGATGGGGGAGAAGGGGCAAAAAGGATGGTGGGATAATGAATGTCAAAAGGGGAAGAGGAAGGTAAGGAGATTGCTGAGGGAGTGGAGGAGAAATGGACCAATGGAAAGGGAGTATAGAAAAGAGAAAAAGGAGTTTACAATACTCTGCGAGAGTAAAAAGAGGGAGGAAAGGAAGAGATGGGAAGAGAAAATCAGAAGAGCGAGGGGGGAGATTGATGTATGGGAGATAGTAAACAGGGAGAGAGGAGGAAGAAAGAGGGTAAACGAAAGTATTGAGATAGAGGAATGGAAGGAGTATTTCATGAGACTGTTGGGAGGTGTGGAAGGGAAGGTGGTAAGAGGAAGAGGAGGAAGAGGAGCGGTGAAAGAAGAGGAGAAAGACATTGAGAGAGAGGAGATAAAGAAGGCGATAAGTAAGTTAAAAGATGGAAAGGCGAGTGGAGTAGAGACGGGATTCCGGGGGAAGTATGGAAATACGGAGGGGAGAGGATAGAAAACTGGATGGAGGAATTATGCAAACAGGTATAGAAGGGAGAATGGTGGCCGGAGGATTGGAAGGAGAGGATCATCGTGCCCATAGTAAAGAAAGGAGAGGGGCTGAAGGTGGAGGATTACAGAGGAGTTACACTGTTGACGTCGGTATACAAAACGTATGTGTCTGTCCTGGCGGAAAGAGTTAGGGAGGATTTGGAGGAGAAAGGGATAATT
>NW_018021506.1:0-23403 GCF_002006095.1 Pseudomyrmex gracilis
TAACTTACCGACTACTGTAACAAAGTAAAACTGAAAAAGAAAAAGAAAAGAAAACTCGATACAATAAGTACTTAAACATCTAAGTCCACGGATGTGACACAGGTATTCCCACAGAACGTGGTGTGATTGTTCGACCGATCCATTAGACTGAGGTCTGTATGCTGTTGTGTGATATTGTTTGATTCTAAATTTGCGTGCTACGGCTCTCATTAATTTACTTAAAAAGCTTGTACCTTGATCTGTTAAAATGGCCTTGGGTGCACCGTATATGCAGATCCATTCATTTACAAACGCATCGGCAATGGTTATTGCCGTGGCGTGTTGCAGAGGAATTGCCATGGAATATTTAGTTAGCACGTCTTGTATGGTGAGTATGTATACGTTTCCTAGGGAGGTAGCTGGAAGCGGTCCCATTACGTCCATTGATATCTTGTCGAACGCGGCATTGGGTGTGTCTGTTAGCGTCATTGGCTGTTTTGTTTTAACACGAATTAGTTTTTTCAACTGGCAACCACGACAATTTTGAACGAATTTTTGCACGTCGACTTTCATATTTGGCCACTGATATTTATGCTTAATACGTTCGTACGGTTTTGTAACGCCTTTATGTCTGCCCAGCGCGGAGCAATGATTTTCGGTAATTATGTCGTTTCTTTGTTCGGTTGGTGGTGTAGTATCTTGATTTGTGCAAATTAATATCTTTACCAGCTTGTTTGCAAATATGTCGCGTAAGTATGTACGAATCTCTTCAAAATTTACGTAGTCTATGTTAGGTTTGCAAATGGACACTGTCTCTAAACCGAGTTCGTCCGTTACGTCAAGTAATGATTTTAGTGATTCGATAAGGATCTCGCGGTTCACGGGGTCGGATGCGCGATTTTTAATTATCAGTGATATTACACGTCGGTTACCGCTTTGAGTTAACTTTGCTCGACCGAGTGCGTTGCCTCGGATTTGCGGAAGTATGTGGTTTGTCTGAAGCATGATGGCTCCTTTATCGCACGGTGTTCCGTTACGTGATGTGAATATGACTAGTTTATCTTTACGCGCGGCGAAGTTATCGCGTATCTCCGAAATACGAGCCCTGTCCTGAGATCGGCATTGGTATGGTTCGTTTACTTTATCAAAACTATGCGCGCTGTCCTCAGACTCGCTCTGCGTGGTATCGTCAGACATCTCAGATGAAGTGTTGACGCTGGCGATATCATCAAAGGACTGGTTTGCGTCGTCTAACGTTTCATTCTCGATTATGTTTACGTCGAGAGATAACATATCGTTTGTCGGGTCTGCGTTGTTTATCGGTGGATCTGGCGTCGTGTTTTCAACGCTGCCGCTTGGTCGTTCGTTATCGTCTGTTTGTCGTGAGGGTCTTGGATTAAATGTTGTTTCGTCTGAGTCTGAAGTGTCGCACGTGTTTTTTACGTGGTATACCGTGGGTAAGTTTGTGTCGTGGGAACGCGTTGCGTCGAGAGTTGAAGGGTCAGATAACGGAAATAGGGGTGTCGTGTGACTTGAGGATTGACGAAAGGCAGGATTTCTGGAGAGTGCATCTGCATTCACGTTCGACTTTCCAGCTTTGTAGATGACTTCGTATTCGTACTCGGCGAGTTTTAGGCGCCAGCGCACGAGACGAGACGTCGGGTCTTTAACAGAATGCAGCCAGACCAGAGGTTTATGGTCGGTTACGAGCTTGAATTTCCGTCCATATAAGTAGGGTCAAAAGTGATTTACGCAGTAGACTATTGCCAGCAGTTCCTTTTCTATAGTGGAGTAGTTCTGCTCGGCCTGATTCAAAAAACGTGACGTATATGCAATTGGTAAATCTTTCCCTATGACACCTTGACTTAAGATGCCGCCCACTGCGTATCCGGATGCATCTGTGGTTAGCACGAATAGTTGTGTAAAGTCGGGATATTGCAATAACGGCTCGCAGCAAAGTACATCTCTTAAGGAGACAAAAGCTTTTTCTTGTGGTTCCGACCAGATAAACTTCTCATCTTTCTTTAAAAGGTTTGTCAACGGCTTCGCAGTTTTCGAGAAATCTGGAATAAAGCGGCGGTAATAGCCTGCTAAACCGAGAAATTGTTTTATATGTTTTGCGTTTCGTGGTCGCGGAAATTCTTTTACGGCCGATATTTTTTTTGGATCCGGTTTAACACCATTTTCGCTAATTATATGGCCCAGGTAATTTACTTCTTTTCGGAGGAATTCGCACTTATCTGGTTGGAACTTCAGATTGGCTTTTCGTAGTCGTTCGGCGAGTTTGTCGAACTTGATTGCGTGCTCGCGCAACGAGCTTGCGTATAGGACGATATCATCGAGATAGACAAACAATTCGGTGCCTTGGAAGCCCGTTAACACCTGATCCATGAGTCTTTGGAACGTGGCAGGGGCGTTTTTTAGACCGAATGGCATGCGATTAAACTCATAATGCCCGTGAGGCGTGGAGAATGCCGTTTTCTGCGCGTCTGACTCATGCATCGGTATTTGATGAAATCCTGACGCGAGATCGAATACGCTAAAATACTTTGCGCTGCCTAGCTGGTCCAAGATTTCGGTAATATTTGGAAGCGGATACGCGTCGCCTATGGTTTTTTCGTTGAGTGTGCGGAAGTCTATTACCATTCTCCAACGCTTATTCATGTTGAATTCATCAGACTCTCTTGGAGTCTGGTTTTTTGGGCACAATCCACAAGGGGGAATTGTACGGAGATTCCGAAGGACGGATTACGTCGTTATCTAGCAGGTCTTTTACCTGTTTGTCAATCTCCTCCTTGTGGATTGGCGGGAAACGATATTGTTTAGTGTGTATGGGGTTGTTATCTGTAGTAACTATCCTATGTGACAATACGCTTGAGTATCCTAACTTATCATCCGGTAATCGGAACAAGTCGCTGTATTTGACGATTATATCGGCGACGTGTTTGGATTCTTCACTGTTTAAGTGTTCCAAACGAAGGAGTTCCCGGATGGTCCGAACTCTCTCGTTGACGGTTTCGGCTTTACACGCCGTGAATGCGCGGATCGGTGACTCTACGACCGATTCTGATGCCTTTTTATGGCATGGACTTTTCGAGAGGTTTGAAAATTCTGGCTCTCTCTGCTCTTGGCGATCTAGATCGCCCGTGGATTTGGAAACAAGATCATACCGTCGACCTAAGTCGGCGCTGGATTTGGAACTGAGACTCGGAGAATTGCGACGANNTAAGTTGTCGCGAGGTTTTGAAACACTGTGGCTTGAATGACGGCCTAAGTCGTCAGGCAATGGAGCGTTCGAGATTTTATCGACTTCTTGAAGTTCTATCGTGGGCACGACTAATTCGCGGTCTATATCGCTCGCGTTAATTGCTTGCACGTATGCTCTTTCGTTCCGATTATTTACTATTGCTTCACCCACGTACACGTTTTTGCAAACATTCAATCGCGGTATATATCCTACAGAGATTTTAGGAGTTTTGACTTTTACACAGAAGGTTGTCCGTGTTCTAGCGGAGATTACAACAGTTTCGCGTGTGGCAAAAGGGAGAGTCATTCCTTGCCATTGAATTGCCCGTTGATCGAAATCGATTTTTGATGCTCCTTGCAGGAATTTGGATCCTAGGATCCCTTCTTGGATAATGGGAAAGTTATTGGGAACCACATGTAAGTGGATTGGATATCCCATGAATTCTACGTCTACTGACCCGAGAGTTTTTATTCTTTTGCTTGTAATGCCGCTAAGGCTAAGAATATCGTTTGAAGAAAGAGGGGTCTCGGGGTGAATGCTTCTATGTTTTATAAGATTTGGGGACGCGCCTGTGTCGACCATGAAATTTGTTTCTTGTAAGAGGCCGATAGCTGATATTGAAACGGTGGGCGCGTAACAGAAATCTGTAGGATTTAGGATGTGGACTCTGGCTGTTCGACAGCTTGAGAGTCTATTGCATGTACCGGACGCGTATTGTGGGGAGAGGGCTCCGCTCGATCCTGGTCCGGGCGTCTCGAGGGGCCGGTCTCGTTTTCCTGCGCCTTGCGAAAATTGTTAAACTGACGTTTCCTACACTCGTCGATTACATGTCCCGCATTCCGACAGTAACGGCACCATTTATTTGTGTTTTTGTTTCGAAGTCCCGAAGGTCTCTCATCTCGTTGATTTCGAGTGTTTTGTGGGAGCGAGGGCCTGGCGTCGTTTCTACGCGGCGTATCAAATTTACTGTCGGCTCGTCTGTCGTTAAATGGTATTTCTTCACGAGGCCTGCGGTAATCATTCGACGGGCGATAAGAGATTTGTTGATGACGGTTATCTGCGCGTAACGGCGGTGGTAGATAGCGACGGTTATCTGTTATGGGTTGAGGCGTCGAGTGACGGTAAACGTTTGACGGACGTTGGGGAGTGGAATGTGCGAGTGGACGATCTATATGATTCACGCGTTTATCTACGCGGCTATCGTTTAAGCTCTGGTTTCCGTACCGTTGTTTATCGAGCTCCTGTCGTCGGGATATCTTTAACGCTTCGGCGAACGCTTCGTGCGGCGAAGTCTGATTATCGATCCGGAGCTGTAACCGTTACTCGAACGGTAAACCGTCGTAAAACGATCTTGTCGTCATCCGGTCAGTTTCTAAAAAAAACTTTACGTTTAGGTTGCCGACTTGACGTCTTTCACAGTAAAGAATTGATGAACGCAATTCTTTCACGCGGCTTATATAATCAAGAATATGTTCTTTTGGTTTCATAAAAACTGAGCTAAGTTCGCCCCGGTACTGATCAATCGTTTTTGATAACCCGAACGCTTGATTTAGCAAATCTACTAACTGCGTAACCAAGTCGCATGCCTCTTCCGACACAGCGTAGTACGCTTTACCGCGAAGCTTGTTAATTAACAATTTTGTCAAGTTAAACTCACATCGTTGTGGAACGATTTCTTTAGCACGTCTGCATGCTTGTACGAATTGCGACAGAGGAATGTTATACCCGTCGAAATACGGCACTACATCGGTAGCTTCACGGTACGATATGCGAGGTAATTGCGAGGTTTGTTCCGGTGATGTGGAGCGCGGATAAAAATGCAGTTGGTGACCGTGGTGTGACGAAACGTTGTCGTCCAAATGTCGCGGTCTCGAGTAAGCACTATCCTCGTAAGCGTTATCTCTTGGATCTCTTGGATAGACCTGAATTATTTCCGGTTTGTCAAACGCGGTTTTATTCTGCTCCGACTGTAACAATTCCTTCGTCCTCTCTAAATCTTCCTCTCTGCTCAAAAGATCTCTTTCTCGCGACTCTATTTCATTCTCCTTTTGGCGCAAAGCTCGCGATTCTTCCTCCATTCGGGCTCTTTGTTTATCGAGCGCTTCCTGCATTACCGCGATTTCTGCTCGCACCTGTTCTTCAGTCATTGCAGACTGAGCTCCAGCAGCCTGCTTGCTGCTACACGTTTTACTACGCATCTCCCTATCCATTTTTTTTATAAACGATTTCTGCGACAAAAATCCGTAAAACTTTTCGCGTAAAGGACTCCCTTACAAAACGAGTTTATCTATCCCACCAGTGTCACCAAATTTTGTTACGTCCCGGTCGGTCGCGGCTAGGAAGGAATAATATAACGTAAAGGAACTTAGTACTCGGACCTATGACTCGTGGACCTACCGCTATTTTAGGTACAAGACCCGGGATAGCCTGCGGCAAGGCACTCGTTGAAAGGAGTTGAGGAGGACTCTAAAAGAATGTACCTACACACTATCTCCTGACCACACAACGACGGTTGGGTCATGCAAGTCGTAGAAACTTACCGCGTGAAGACTGAGGTGCTCGACGAAATACGACAATTGTTCGAGGCACTCCGAACAGTCTAACACGGCACGATGGCGGGTTAAATTTCGATAACAAATTTGACAGCGTCGGACCGCATGAAACCGACGCATAAAATCGAGAGACGAGAGCGATAGCTGTCGGGTGCGATCCGATTGTGGTCCGCACATAAAAATCTCGGAAAGTATACAGGTATTGTGGCTGAATAAAACCAATGTAACGTATGGACGCGAATTAATTCTTTATACTCCCGAATTTGCACTTTGGGAATAAACACTTCGTTGGAAACAATAACCGGGTATCCGACGTCGTTAGCGGAAGGCGGTTGATTAACGGTGCTCTCTACCCACGCTTTAACACGACGCCACCGATGAGCGCGCCACCCGGATCTGATACCGCGTTTTGGTCCTTTTGGCATTTACAATTGCCGAGAAAATTAATTAATAACCCTTTATGTTACGAACTTAATAACGCGCACTGTTTTATATTATATCTGTAAGGAAGAAAATAGTGGATTAGTACCTTGAGTGGAATGCGCAGGTTAGCGCGTTCCTTCTCTCGGTCACAAACAAGACACTTCAGTCGACCGTCTGGACGGTCGGCGCCACTCCGTCGGGGGACGCGGCGTCTTCCAAAATGGCGGTACCCACGCCAAGGGGACGCGGCGATGCCGTGAACAAAGGAAGGAAAGGAAAATGCTTCAAGATGCNCAGGTTAGCGCGTTCTTGGAGCGTTAGGATGTAAAAGATTCGCAGTTCAGCGCTTCTTCTCTGGAATTAGGGATTTAACAGTAGCAATACGGATATATATATATATATGTGTATAAGTTAATTAGGTACAATAAAGTAGAATAAAAAGATAACTCGACTGAGATTGCCATGCAATAATATATGTAATATATTCTTAACAAAAGAATCATTTACATAATGAGTACAGCAAGCGTTGACAATTCGAGTGCGATTACGATATTACTCGAATTAACAAAACATTCAATAAGCCTTTAACAACAGTTAAATGTATATGTATATATTTACGTTACAATATTTACTGAATATTTGAGTGCAAATAAGATAAGTACATAGATTACTCAAATATAGAATATAGAACGAGTTAATTAATACGATATTGAAGTATTGTAGAATTAGCAATAAAAGATATAAAATAACTTACAATAAGGTTTCTCCTAAACTTTAGCGCAGTATGAATCGNTGTGGATTAGATGGACCCGCTCGTCGGGATGGAACTTGAAAGTAGACCCGTTGTATGTCGGGATGCAGAAAGAGTCGACCACTTGGTCGGAGTTAGGAAGAATTCGACTGACTGCTTCGAGGTCCGGGAGAGAACTGACGCTCGGCTTAGCTCAGAGTGATGGAGGCGGGCCAGCTCGCTAAGAGTGGCAGTGGAAAGGAGCGGCCGGCGCAGCGGGAAGGGCGCTTAGGCGAAGTTTGGGGCTTAAGCCGTGTTCATGCAAGTACGGCCATAGGGATCTAGGGGAAAGTTGTCTCGAAAGATGGATTCTTATTGGTAGGAGCGGATCCAACGGAAATCTTAACATTAGTATGCCTCTTTAGGCGCGCACGACGATTTCTGACGGTCTTATATGCTATATTATACTTATAATATATGTGTATATGTATATATGGATATATTTGTGTGAGTAACGCTACGTTAATTTAAAGACGCATCGTAGACTCTGACTGTGCGTAACGAATATTGTACATTAGGATATTGGGTCACGTGTAATGGACATGGAGTGTTAGAGGAACTGGAGGGAAAAATACGAGTCGGAAATGTGCGCGGATGTAACAATGGCATACGATTGTATACGTAAAAACTTGGATGAGTATTGATGGTAAGATATTTCTTTGAATCTTCATCAACCTCAATCTGCAGAAAAGCGTCTGCTAAATCTATATGACTGAAATATTTACAATTTGATAACTGTGAAAATATCTCATCCGGCAATGGAAGTGGATGGCGATTAGGTTCCAAAGATGCATTGAGACCCGTTGAATAATCGGCGCATATCCTAATCAAGCCATTCTTTTTTCGAACCACAACAATCGGAGTAGCCCACTCTGAATATTTGATCGGAGAAATAATTCCATTTCGCTCAAGACGATCAAGCTCAGCGTCGACTTGAGGTAAAATTGCATAAGCTACCGGGCGCTTAAGCTTGAAAACCGGTTAGCATCCGACTTCAAATGAAGTTTGACTTTTGTCTTGACACAACGACCCAAACCGCTGAAGAAAACGTCTTGGAATCTGCGTTGAAACACAGCGATATCAAATTAGGAATTGTCTTTGACCAAATGACAAAAACTATTTAAGGATTGATTCCATAGATTAAATGCGGAAATCCAATCCAATAACATGATGTTCAAGTCCGGGTTTGAAGTGACAAAACATTGTAGTTGTTTGGAAATTCCCTGAAATGTAACTGAGCAAGAAAATTCTCGTTCGAAACGAATTGAATTGCTGGAAGTATCTCGAGCAATATGAGAAGAGTCTGTTTCAGTTGGCTTGCCGAGATCAATCCATGTCTTGCTGGAAATTATTGAAAGATCAGAACCCGTGTCTAATTGAAGCTTAACAGGTTGAGAATTGATCAAAATATCAATAAATTTTTGACTCGAATCAGTTAAAACTTGATTGATTGAGTGTATTGTCTTAACGCTTGTTTCAGGATCTTCATTGCTTGACTTGGTCTTAACCCTTTTACTTGAAGCGCAATAACCATCCCTGTGACCGACAGTTTTGCATTTTTGACACTTGTGCGTCTTGTAAGTACAGTCTTTGGAATAATGTAGGTTACCGCAAAACCAACAAGGAGTTGAAGGTTTCTTACCAGCGCCCTTCTTATCATTGAATTTACTCTGATTCTATTGATTATTCTTAAACTTCCTCTTTTTTTGAAAGTTTTTAGATTGTACAAGAGCAACCGCTCCCAAGTCAACTTTTTGATTCTATACCAACGAAGTATCCTGCTTAAGGTTCACAAAACGTTGACATTCAACAACTAAATCCTCGATGAGTCTGGCTTGGTATCAATCAAATGTAGCAATTTGGTTCTAATGTCAGCGTCCGCTGCCGAACGAAGACTACATACAAATATTAAGAGGATGCTGAACCGTCAAAAAAAGTCTGTCGCAAATCACTTAGCAGCTACGCTGTCGGGTAGCTGGCGCCATCTCTCGGGACCGAGTCGGACCAAAACAAAGGTAGATAACATGAGAGAGACAAGGATAGACGTATGTTTCTCGTATGATGGGTAAGAATAGACCGGCGTTTTCTGCTAAAATTTTACAAATCGTACTTCAAAGTTTTCTCTTCTCACAAGGCTTAAAAATCCTTTTTAAAGCACTCAACATATTCGTCTATGTTTCTACTTTGAAGTAAAGGTATTTTTGTTTGGATTCATACGGCCAATTTTGCATATAAAGCAAAAATGTAGTTTATGTAATATCAGTCTATAAATTTTTTTTTGTTTTTCTTGAATTCTTATGCTTTACTCAATTCTTTACTATATTCTCTTTTTTTCTGGAGAAGCGTATTCTATTCCGATTATTAGTTTTTACAAAAAATTTGAAGTACGAAATAATGATAAAACAGGAAGGTTCAGCATCTTCTTAAGCATTTTAATTGATCCGCAGTAGTCGTAGATATTTTAAAATCTTCGCATCGCTTATTAACAAAGCGCCATGAGCTTGAAAATCGTGTTGAGGCGATTTAGAGGTATTTAAGCAATTATACCGCTGGTGGAAAAGCGAAATTATTTTGCCGAACATATGCGTAAGCTTTTTGACTGTGCTTGCAAAATCGACATCTGTATATTCTTTCGGCAAAATATAATTGACATACTGTTTATGAATTGACGTGCTTAATTTACGGAGAAGAAGTCCTTAGCTGAGTCGTCCAAAACTTGAGCATCGACGGTAAACAATCCTTGGTAACGTACATACCATGCATCAAAGGTCAAACCGTTCTCGGGATCGTAGATAAAATCTGAGATTGAATTGGCCAATGTTTCCATTTTAGTTTCTATCCCAGAAGTAGCAGTAGAAGAAGAAGAAGGAGTCTTGAGAATCTTGGCCATGTAGTTCGCAAATTCTTGCTGTTGAGCAATGAACTGTTGCTGCTGCTGCTGCATCAACGCCGCCAGAACTTCACGAAGTCCGTGATCCATGATGGATGTCACGAAAAACCGTAGATGTATAAGGACTTAGAATATTTAATTGGATATTATATATCCAAAACTGCTGATTGTATCTAGACTTAGAATATTTAATTGGATTTAATATATCCAAAACTGCTGATTGTGTCTAGATTTAAAATATTTAATTGGATTTTGAATATCCAAAACTGCTAGTTGTATCTTGATTTAGAGTAGTAAATAAGATTTAAGATATCCCATCCTCGTCGCCAAAAACTGTTATGTTTATTCACTTCACGAGACAATACAATACACTAATTGAAAAATACAATAAATCCGAGCCGATTGATTATACGTGTAAAAGATACAAGGAATGAAACTGAAATGAATGAAAGGAATGAATGGAAACAGAAAGTCAATTGCTTAAATAAAAGAGCATTTGTGTAATCGGTTACTAAGGGCGATCGATAGCAGTATTGATATCGATGTTGTATCGATTACAACAATATATCTAAATATAATGCTATATATATCCGGTTTTTTTATATACATGTATAATTATAATGACATCAATAATTCTATACAATTGTAAAAGTACAGTAGACTCTCGCTATAAGTGCTCTCTTTATAAGACACCCTGAGCGTTTGCCTTCCACTCGGACTTGCACGCACACACAAGTCACTTCCCCTACCATGTCTGCCTGCGCGGAGTCGTAGGTGCGGCGACAACGGATCTGCCGTCTCCCACCATGCTTAGTGCAATCGATCGCAGCATGGTGGGGGTCTCTCTCTATAAGTTCATTTTACGCTCCTACAGCCCCGGAGGGTGTCTAATAACGAGAGTCTACTGTATACATATATACACACTTTTGACTTACAATATAAATTTTTCTACTATGAAGATGTAATGATTTAATTTATTACACACACACACACAAATATATATATATATGCATTTGTGAAACATTGACTATTAAACGGCCAATAGTTTTACGTTTTGAGACACAAATAGTTAAGNAAAGCATTGACATTATCGACACGACGCAGTAGTAGATCAGATGATTGCTACAGTTAGTTAAGACGGCGCCCGTTGGCACTACTTACCGCTAGGGAATACCGTCCCTCTTCCTCTTAACCCTCCGCGTCAACGAAACGAATTCCTGATTTCGACTGTACCTTTTCCATATATGTAATACTAGTATTGTTCGTTTTGTCTCTCGGGAGCTGCTCGGAATCGCTCCGAGCGAACCCAGTAAACTTGGGCTGCGTTCCAATATTTACTTCCAGTACTTAAAATCTATATTTCACGTCACGTATGCTATAGATTTCTAGTACTGGCTGTGAATATTGAAACGCAGCCGAAGTTCACTGGGTTTGCTCGGAGCGACTCCGAGCAGCTCCAGAGAAACAAAACGAACAATGCTACTAACAGCGTTTTTCACTGGGATAACTGGTGCGCACTGAGTGCGCACTAGCCAAGAGGCTTGTTCTTTTTTCATACTTTGGCTGCACTAGTTCACACAATTTATCTTTTTTTATCCATATTAAAAAGAAAAAGATAGACTGTGAACTAGTGCAGCCAAAGTATGAAAAAAGAACAAGTCTCGCGGCTAGTGCGCACTCAGTGCGCACTAGTTATGCCAGTGAAAAACGCTGTAATATATCGCCAGTACGGTGCCGACCTGAAGCCCAAACGTTACGGTGCAGACAATATACGTTGCTTTCCAGCAAAGAACACAGACGACACAAAGTCACACAATGTTCGACACGGTGCTTTCCAACAACGACACAGCTCGACACAACTGTACACAGCCGAAGAGTACAGTCAAGCACAGTGTGTCAAATGCAATGCTGCCAATTCATTGAAAGAATTTAAATTAAAATTAGCAGCATTTTGTTTCAAGTTATCGCCTTACGTCGGGTTATGTATAAGGTTATATGTGATATAAACGTGCTGTTTTTTTCTTTAACTAATTCTAGACAATATTATTACATTTTATCACATTTTTAGTTAATTATATCTCATTTACCATCGAATAAAACAAAATGTTTATAAATTATACTTACTTTCCTCTGTTTTTCTTTTTTTTTCTTATATATATATATATATATACATATATATATATTTTTTTTTCTAAATCTTACAAGTAGATTTAATCGGGTGACGTCTATTTGACCACGGTACGATTGACCATAGTACGATTGACCACGTACGATTGACCACGGTACGGTTGACCACGGTACAATTGGACACCGCAAAAATAGCATACTGTACAATTCGACACGAAACGATTGCACACGTACAATTGACCACGGTACGATTGACCACGGTACGATTGCACACGATACGATTAGACACAGTAGTTTTCGGGCATTATATACAAATATATTTATATTTGTTTGTATTTCACACAATCGTACACGTGTGGGCGAGAGAAGGACGAAGCCCTTCTCCCTGCACCCCCGCCCCGAAAAACCCGAACCTAACCCTAACCTGTGTCACTATCATCATTAATTGTTACGATACACATTGCTTGTACTGTGTCCAATCGTACCGTGGTCAATCATACCGTGGTCAATCGTACGTGTGCAATCGTACCGTGGTCAATCGTACGTGTGCAATCGTTTCGTGTCGAATCATACAGTATGCTATTTTTGCGGTGTCCAATCGTACCGTGATCAATCGTACCGTGGTCAATCGTACGTGGTCAATCGTACGTGGTCAATCGTACTGTGGTCAATCGTACCGTGGTCAAACGGAATACGCCCGTCAAATCTCAACAGTTTTCAAATCTGTCATTGGTACTTTAGATTGACATGTTTCGTTTTTCTTATGCATGTTACTTTGTGCATGTCTTTCTAAGTGTGTTATTCCATCCATTAAAGTTTTATTGCACAGGGTACAGTAAAAACTTCCTTTCATTTTCTAAAGCCACATCCACTTCTGTGTTTCCACTCAGTTTTAAACTTTTGAACATATTTCTTTTTCTTTGGTTTTGCTATTCTTTCCTTTATCATCTCAACATCACTTTCGCTTTCACTATTGTCCATATCAATATTATTACATTTTGTAATTGTATCTAGTCGAAGACTACAGACATCACTAACGGCCAATTTCGTCACTTCTAGATAAGTCTATTCTCTAGATAAATTCCTCTGAGAACCAATAAGGAGAACCAATTTTGGAAGATATCTTTTAGATAAAGTTATCGAGAACTTATCTAGAAGTGAAAAAATTGGCTGTAACAGTATTGGTTTTAAGAGGGTCCTGAACCGTCCTGTTATTACCGATCGAACGAGTAATTCGTATTAAGAAGTGTTTTTCATAATTATTGCTTGGATAGGAAAACGGCTGTACAGATTAAAAGAAAACAATAAAATTAATTTCGGAGACTTTTAGATATATCAAAAATGTAAGAAAAATTTGTGATGTTACAATCACCTTTACTTTTAGTGTACTGGTATTTGCAGTCCAAGAGTTATGCATAAAAACCAAAGAGTCTCCGAAATAGACATAACATTCAAGAATGTAATGAGACTATTAGACTCTGATTTGGATGCCTACAATAGACAAACAATTCATAATATGTTTCGTGTACACGTTTGCTAGCATTCCAGTGCTAAGAATATAAAAATGATTAGTATATAGTTCACGGATATTGGAACAGATAGCGCTGCAACATGTCGATAAAAAAAATTGCTACTATCTCTGGTTTTCTAACATGACATGTAAACATACCACTGAACGTGTACATGAAATGTGCACGTGCACGTAGTTTAGATCTTTTGTTTATTATAAACTAACAAATTACATTTTTATACTCGTATCATATTCTTGAATGTCATGTTTATTTCTGGTACTCATTTTTTTTCACATATCTATTAACTCGCTTTGGAGCACGTGTTGTTTTGCCAAAAGTTTTTTAACACAACACAAGGAAAACTTTTAGAAGTATTACTGAAGAAATCAAAGTGAATAATATTTGTGTTGCATTTGTAATATTACATTGTAGTGTAATAAATTATGTAATATCACATTGTATTATATTAAATATATTGTGTTGTATTCGGTTGTGTTATATTGTGATTACTTTGTGTTATGTGATTCTTTAAACGAATATCATCTGTACTACCGTGAGTATAAAAAACACTACCCAACACATGTTGGCTATTTTCTACATAATATTAAAACAATGTCAGATGCATCAGTAGTATGTGGCCCGTTATGGCGCGTCACAACAAACCCCCGCCACCGGTCCTCCCCACTCCAACTGGCGCCATTGCCCCACCACTGTGGTTTCCCCTTCCTTTTTGGTCTGGGGTTTTTGCCACGCCCACTGGAGGGGATAGAAATTGGAGGGGATGTGACATGATTTATGACCCCATAAATTTTTTATAAATGTTTAAAAATGTGTATTTGAAATTTTTGTTTTCTTGGAAATTTGAGTGAGAAGGGGTAGGAAGGTACGGGTAGAAGTCTGTAATTCTTTATTAAAAATAGCATATGTTGTTGAAAAAATGCATCTTGAAGCGTAACTGCTGGTGCTGGTGCTGCTCCGATGTTGTTGCCTCGAGCGTTCGAATGTTTATGAGAGCAAAGTGGCGTCGGTTGAGAGCGAGGGAGGTTATGTAAGGGTAGAGGTGGCGAAGCGTCGGGCCCCGGGGAAGGATCATCAACGTCTGGTACGATATGGCTCCCAATAAGCGTGGGCAGGGATAGCTAGTGGGGATGCTAGGTCCCCGGGAGAAGGACCAATCAGCGACTGGTACGTTATGGCTCCCAATGAGAGTAAAGCTGAGATAGATGGTGGGAAGATAGAGAGAAAGTCGTCGTCTAGTCGAAATAGAGTAAGTGGATGTTGTAAATCTATGACTAGAAAGGGTTGCTCTGCGGGGTGCTTTTGAATATAGGAAATGATTTTGCGCCTTTTAACATTTGTTACAGATTTTTTCTGAAGGATTGTCATAAATCTGCGTGTACTTGTTCGTGCGAGTTAAGAAGAGTGTGACGGTGAGGGGTGCAAAAGAATTCGGTACAAATTTTTTTCTGAACGATTTATGAATTCTGACAAGCCGGCAACCGTACTTAAGCCTGTACGTGCTTGTTCGTTTGTTCAAGAATTTTCGAGAAAATTCTACGAGAGTTTTCAAAAAATGTTTATAAAAGTGCCCGTTTGAAAGAATTGTTTAGTTGTCTTGTCATACACATATGCACGCATGTATAGGTAGCTACGACACAAAGTAAATGCGTCAGCAAAGACTCGTGTGTTGTACGTGGATAAAAATTTATTATTGTTAATTTTTTGTATAAAACGGAAGGTGTGGTGGAAAAATAAGTTGCTGCTTATGCGCACAAGAAAGCAAAATTGCTATAAATAGGCCGTTGCAAGAACATTTTAGAATATTATTCTGCTGCGAACTGTTGCGTACGGTTGTGATATTTTATATTACGTGGTGAATATTTGTTAGAGTGAAAAGTGAGAAGAAATGGAGCTGAATAGTGAAAAACAACAACAACAATCTATATCCAGTTCAAATTCGCACTCCACCATCGAACAGCAAAATAGCAGACGTGAGATGCTGCTTTCCACCATGTACGGATTGAATAATTAGCATACGAAGAAAATTCAAGGGGGATTGCTCGCGGATATGAAAAACGGTTTTTATCCGGCTATTAAATTATTTGGAAATGGAACAAATACCATATGGCTCGATGCTAATGCGTGGAAGAAATTTCAAGACGCCATGCCGTTAATAAGTTTGTACCTGGACGGAGGCAAGTCCAAACGGAACCGATTTTGATAAATAATATCACAATCGCATTTACTACGGCGTATGGATCGAAGGCCATAGTAATTTTTCACAAAGAGGAGGAGGAAGAAACAACTAACAGCGAGACAGTAAGAGAACAAGATTTGAATTGCTCTAAAGCGAAGAAACGCAAGATATTTGCCGATTTCGTTGTGATGCAAAAAACAACATTTCTCGGACTGCAGAATATATCGCAATGTGTTAACGCGTATATAGAACACTTAGATACGTTAGCATCTAGCGTTAGCGAATGTTGCAAGTATTTAATACAAGAAACAGAATTGTTACTCCCGAAAACTTATATAAACGCAGACATTATCAAGTTAACAATTAAAGGTAATTACAGCAATATCGAACGTGCTGTACAGACACAAATTAAACACTTACCGTTTCTAGATACTTATTTTACCTGGGTATTTCTAGAAATGTGTACACTGTATTTGGACAATGTTGTTCAAATTATTTTGAGAAAGCATTAGAAGTAATGTCTTCTCTCGGTTTGCTTGTATACAAAAATATATGCCAGTGTGAATAAAAATAAAAAAAAATAAAAATATATATATATATACTGTCTTCTATAAACTAAATATCTGTGTATGTTGTTCTTTATTACTCCCGAACCTGTTCTATTTGCTCGTTATTTTATTGGAAAAACGAAAAATTAAAACACAATTTTTGCGTCATTCGCACATAGAAAATAAATGAAAAATTCGTTGATATAAGTTGTTCTTATATCGCGTATCCTGTTGTATCTTGTTGCATCCTAGTGTAACGTGATTCCACGTGAGCGTCAATCTCGAAAAATCCTCGATAAACTTTCTCACAGACCAAACCCAGAGTCATAAATAAAAGTTTTGTATATCGCAAGACCTTTGCTTTATTGCGGCTCGGGTAATAAATCTCGTTACGCGTGTTATGAAAATGCAGCCAAAGAAGCGCAATAGCTGTTTTCAACCCGTTGACAAAAAATAAGAGAAACTCTGTCTGCTTGTAACAGACGTTCAAGACGAGTGACATCTTAGGATCACTTTCATTTATGAACCCTCAGTTTTTGGGTTATAAAATCAATGTCAACTTTATGGAAAGGCAAATCAGATTTTTTCACTCCGTTGGCAAAAAATAATAGAAACTCTATAGTGTTTCTGAGTAACAGACGATATATATATATCAGTTTGTGACATCTTAGCACAACTCTCACTTCGTAATTTTCGGGCTGGACATGGTATAAAAGTTCTGTTAAAACGAGAACGAAACACAGTCTGAGTTTAGAACAAGCAACGGAGTGATCTTCAGAGTGTTTGTCAGTAAGTCCGGTGTTCTGTAAGCAATATTTGTGTAAGTGCAGTTTGCAAAGTTTTATTAAAAATATCGGCAAAAGATATCAGGGATATCATTGTATTCGCGCTCCAGTGCAATCCGTTATTGCAGTCGTTGCGTGAACTATTATTATTTATCTCGAACGAGAAAGACAATATCGAGATATTTAGAAACTTTGCGTATCGAACACGCTTCTTGCGTCGATGTACGCCGCGGGGTTGTTCGACGAAGATCGTCGGCTGGTGCGTATTGCGTGCGAAGTGGTGAACTTCCGCGAAGCATTAAGTCACGAAGAAGATGTGCGAGGATTGATCACCCGGATGGTACGCGATAATGAAAGTAAGTGTCAAATTTTTATAATGTAAGTTTTTCACGCTTTATGTTTTGATATAACGTGTGAGTAATTTTTATTTTTATTTTTTTTTTAGTGAACAACATCTTCGACTCGGTGATGGCACGAGAACCGGAGCCGCAGGTACCTCGTCTTGCTTCTAGTCAGCAACATCAGCAGCAGCAGCAGCAGCAGCAGCAGCAGCAGCAGCAGCAGCAACAGCAGCAGCAGCACCAGCACCAGCAGAAAAATAGAGTGGAGTATGTGCCGCGGAACGCAATCCCGCTCGTATCCTCTCGTTCCTGCGCGGAACCTCGGCCGATAGCTAGAATATCACCAATGCGGCCAAGATATCGTCTTTCTCTGCGTCGACGACGAGAGAGAGAAGAAGCAAATGAACCTCCTCTGCGTAAGTATATAAGTAACAAGAAATAGTAACATGAAAATATATTATAACTAATTTTAATATATTAATTTTTAAATTTTAGGAAGAGCCCGTAGAGACGAAGCGGAGCTTCCTCCTCTTCTTCCTCCTCCTCCTGCTGTTACCCTCGCTGATTCCGGTAAGTGAAACTAAATATTTAAAGATCGTGATGAGAAATGTAGAGGAAATAGAATATATATATATATGTATATATATTAATTTTTCAGATGATGATGAAGACGTGCGCATGCTGTTGCACATACAATATGCGCCTGGTAATATTAATGATCAGCAGCAACAGGCAGAAACGGAAGCGGAAGAAGAACGAGCGTACGAAATACGTAGAAGTCAAGTGGAGGAAGAACTTGCGGATATTTTCGAACGAGAAACGATCCGCAACTTGTCGGAGAACGACGACGACGACGACGACGGCGGCGACGAAGATAACGCCGACGATGATAGTGAGGAAGACACCGACAACGATACCGACAACAACGAGAATGATGATGATGATGACGACGACAACAACGAGAACGATGCCATCGACGAGGACGACGTCGTCGACAACAACGACGACAGTAACAACGAAGTTACTGATGATGAAGTCGGTGATAATGACGACGACGACGACGACGACGACGATGAAAACGACGAAGATTCGTTCGTGGAACTAACGGAAGGTTAGGAGGATAGTTGTACATATATTTGTATATAATTGTATATATAATAAAGTGATATATAATAAAAGTTTCAATAAAATAAAAAGATCCAATTATATTATTAATTATATTATCCAGTCCTGTCAATTATATGTTGCAATATATACATGTATAGCTGATAATTCGATGTCTTAATTTCACTTTCTTCTCAATATAAAATTCGAATTAAACTAAGAAATATAAAGTATAAAATAATATTTACAAACCGTTACAATGTTGATAGAATAAAGATACAAAGTATAAAGAGAAAAAATTAAAAACAATAAAATTATTGAGAAAAGATAAAACTTATGATTAAATAATAAAAAGAAAAATTGGATCTTTTACTCTGTGTAACACCGATTGGTAAGTGTGTTTGTTAGTATATTTTAAGTTTTAATATTGTTGTACTAAGCTATTTTTTCACAGTGCAATACGGCGGTGGAGCTGCAAGTGCTGTTGCTGCGCAAGAAGAAGAAGAAGAGGATATTAATAGTAAACAGATCGTTTCCAACAACAACAACAACAACAAAGAACGCAGCAGCAGCAGTGACGCCGACGACGCTGGCGAACGTTATACCGGCAGCACCGCCACCGACGAAGACCGCTATACCGTCAGCACCGCTACCCCCGACAGCGTCGTCAACCCCGACACCGTCAGCATCGCCGATAATGACAACAACAACAATAACAACAACAACAATGGCGAACAGGTCGGAGATAATAATAATAATAACGAATATAATTATATAATTTTATGGGTGGAAAACTCGCGTAGATTTAAGAGATTCGGGGTAATGGGGAGAGAGGCGATATTCGAGATTCGCGAAATTCGACCGGGCGCTGAATTAGTAGAATGGGTGGAGGGTGCATTTCGCGAAATCCACAGATACACGACAAATTTAACGGAGCCGAATGATTACGTCGGGGTGTGGTTCGACTTCCCGACTTTGACCAACGGTGCAGCAGGTCTCTCTTTCCGTCTTGCGCGCGACTTGACTCACGAGAATATTTGGTCTCTCGTGAGTTCAGTTGCACAAAGCAACGGAGGGCTGGACATCGCTGCATCGTTTACGATCCGCGTATGCACCGTCCACTCTCCGGCGGGTAGAGGCCGTCCTCTGGATGCGGAAGGAATCGGGAAACGCTCGATTCTCACGATAACAAACCGTGACAACCTTTGTTTCCCTCGCTCACTCGTTGCCGCGCGGGTATACCTCGAACGAGGTAACGCCCGCACGGGTGAACTCCATGAGAGCTGGAATGCAATGAGACGCTCAAACTTTTCTTTACAACACCAATGGGCGCGGGAATTGGTGGAGAGGGCGGGCGTCTCAATTCCAGAGGAGGGATGCGGTATTAGAGAAATCGAGCGTTTTCAACATTACCTTGCCGTCGAGGAGATAACCATAGTTGTATATAATTCGTCCACTTTCGGGAAAGGCGGGAAACCGTTGTACGACGGTAGTGCGTTCTGCGCATCTCTTGGACGCGATTCCTTGCAACGTTTAAATATTCTTTATTGCGAGGATTCGCGTCACAATTCCCCGATTTTAAATTTAAGAGCGGCGGCAGGGAGCGAAGGATATTGTATTCCTTGCAACCTGCTTTATCGTCTCGGGCGAGGAGTCCATCGTTGCTCGCATAAATGTCCGCGTTGTCGCGGTGTGCCGTCGTGTGAATCGGAAGAAGTAGAACAAATTAGATGCGAGCAATGCAAGAGAACGTTTTACGGGCGCGACTGTCTCGAGCGTCACCGGGCGGAAAAATCGTACGGAGTTGGACGGGTGAGCGTATGCAGCGCCTTGCAATTGTGTGATGATTGCGGGCGTTTGCACAGAACATCGGGTGCGAAACACGAATGCGGCGTTGTGTTTTGCAATATTTGCAGTTCGCGTCGAGAGGTGAATCATCTCTGTTACATTCGTCCTGTCGCACGCGATGATTTCACCGGGAAAGGGAAAAACACGCGCGTCGCATTCGTGTTTTATGATTTCGAGACCCGGCAGGATGAGACGCTCGAAGGTGGCGAGTCTGTGAAAGTTTACGTGCCGACTCTCTGCGTTGCGCAGCAGATTTGCGTCACGTGCGCGAATGAGGACGACATGACGGTGCGTTGTCGGTGGTGCGGTGTGCGCGAATTTGTATTTCGCGATGATCCGATGAAGCAATTCGTCGATTTCGCTACGAGAACGACGAAATGTTTCAAGCAGATCATCTGCATCGCGCACAACGCCAAGGCGTTCGACGTGCAGTTTATTCTACGTTACATCGCGGAAAAACGTGTCGAATTGGATCCGCGAGTAATATTAAACGGGACGAAGATCGTCGTGTTAACGGTCGGGCGTACGAAATTTATCGATAGCATTAATTACATGCCGATGCGTTTGTCTGCTTTGTCGAAAGCTTTTGGTTTGCGTAATGGGGTGGAAAAGGGATATTTTCCACATTTATTCAACACCCTCGCGAATCAAACGTACGTCGGACCGTTACCGCCCGTCGAATAGTACTCGCCGGATAGTATGTCCATCGAAGAGCGCGAGCGGTTTTTGTCGTGGCACGCGGAACAGACGCGCGAGCAAGCAGTTTTTGATTTTCAACGCGAGATAGTTCGTTACTGTCGCAACGACGTGGATATCTTGCGACGAGCGTGCATGGCCTTCCGCAAGATATTTCTTGAGCGAGGAAACGTATGTCCGTTCGAAGAATGCACGACCATTGCTTCCACGTGTATGCGAGTTTTTCGCAAAAACTTTCTACGCGCGGAAGAGATCGGCGTCATTCCTCGCGAAGGATATCGCCTCGCGGACATGAAATCTCGCAAGGCTCTGCAGTGGCTGGTATGGAAAGAACACGTGCTCGGCCACGCCGTGTGTTCACGCGGGGCATGGACGAGAATATCGTCTCGCGGAAGTCGGTGGCATTCCCGTCGATGAGTATTACGAGACGGCGAACGGTGAGCGTCACGTGTTGCAATATCACGGCTGCTTTTGGCACGGCTGTCCCGCGGGTTTTAAAACAGAGCGAGACAAGCGTCTCTGTACGGAGAATAGCAAAGTTCACGATACGATGAACTCGCGATACGAACGCACGCTGACAACGTCATGGCGTCTTCGCAAGCTGGGCTACATTGTGACGGAGAAATGGGAGTGCGCTTTTGATCGCGATATGCGGAAAAATCGGAAAATACGAGCATATGTAGAACAACATTCGATGCTCGCGACTGAACCGCTTGCACCTCGCGACGCGTTTTTCGGCGGACGAACGGGAAACATCGCGATTAGTCGCGAAGTTACGGGTACGGAGAAGATACGTTACGTAGACGTGTGTTCTCTGTATCCTTACGTATTGAAAACCGGTGCTTTCCCGATTGGTCATCCGAAAATTCTTGTCGGACAAAAAGAGTGCGCCTCGCTCATCGGAGCGATGCCCGGTGTCGATTTTTCCGCGGTCAAAGGACTTGTGCGCTGCAGAGTGCTCCCCCCGCGCAATCTTTTTCATCCTGTACTCCCGTACCGCGTGCAGGGCAAACTGCTGTTTGCCTTGTGTCGCAGTTGCTGCGAACGCTTCTCGCAGACTTTGTGCTTGCACGATAATCCGCGCGATCGCGAATTCGAGGCCGTATGGGTATTGTGCAAATTACGCAAAGCTGTGGAGAAGGGTTATTTCGTGACCGCGGTGAGCGAGATATGGCAATACGAGATGAGCCGATACGACCCCGGTACGCGTCAAGGAGGATTATTCTCCGAATATATAAATTGCTTCCTTAAACTGAAGCAAGAGGCGAGCGGATGGCCGAGCGAATGCGTAGATGAAGAATCTAAAGAGCGATATCTTCGAGAATACGAAGCAATTGAGGGTATCGCTCTGGATAGAGAAAACATCGTTTTCAATCCAGGTTTACGTTCGGTCGCGAAGCTCTGCCTAAATTCGTTTTGGGGAAAATTTGGCCAACGATCGAACCTAACGAGTACCGAGGTGGTGAAGTCGCAGGAGCGTCTCGTATCGCTATTGTCGAGTCCCGAGCACGAGGTAACCGATATATTACCCGTGAATGACGAAGTAATATATGTTTCGTGGCGATTGCGAGACGAGGCGGTCGTACCCTCTCCGATTACCAATGTGGTAATAGCGGCGTACACGACGGCACAGGCGCGATTGAAACTGTACGAATATTTAGAACGTTTAGGCGAGCGCGTTCTTTATTACGATACAGATTCGTGTATTTACGTGAGCAGCAGCAGCAGCAGCAGCAGCAGCGGCGATGAACCCGACGGCGAATACGAACCGCGTACGGGAAATTTTCTGGGCGATATAACGGACGAACTCGAAGGCTACGGACGCGGTAGTTACATCGAGTCGTTTGTATCCGGTGGCCCGAAAGTTTACGCGTACGTAATTTGTACTCCGGACGGTAGCGCGTGGGAGGTATGTAAAATCAAGGGAATAACCCTCAATTCCGCAACTTCCCGCATAATTAATTTCAATAGCGTTAGGGAAATGCTAATGCAAAGAGAGAGAAAAGAACAAGGAGAAAATACGTCGATAAATCTGCATTTTAGAGCTATTTGTCGTACCGCGTTTCACGAAGTTGTGACGCGGGACGAATCAAAAACCTGCTCGCCGGTTTTGCTGAAGCGTAGATTTATCGACGAACGACGCTCCGTTCCGTATAATTATTTGGAATAAGTCTTTTTTCTTTCTTCGCGTTAGCATTTTGTAAATAAACTGTTACGTCCGAGTGTTCAAGGTCACGGTTCGACAAAACCGTTTACTCTTGTCGAACGTTCGTTCTCCCTTTATGGTCAGCCGTACTGGCTTTACCGGGGCGGAGAATGAGGATTTTCGGTCGGGAAGATAACTGGACTGATTATTACCGATTGG
>NW_018021506.1:24463-34723 GCF_002006095.1 Pseudomyrmex gracilis
GGTCCGTCGTTCAACGGTCCCACGCGGTCAACGGTCTTGCGCTCGCTTGGTTCCCGCGGTCGCGAGGCGTGCCTTATCTCCGCGCGTGCCTTATCTCCGCGCGTGCCTTATCTCTGTTCGCTCGCTCAGGCCAGCGCCCGTGGTCTTTACGCGCAAGTTTNGTCGTGAGAAAAGAACATTCAAGAATATTGAGAAAATTAAAAGAAACTACTGCGGAATTATTACTAAAAATATTAATATAAAAAGAATTATTAGTAGAATATTATAACTATCTAGATAAAATACTTACATCGCTATACGTCTGCTATAACAATGTGTATGCGCGAACAGTGGTACCATATAATAATAATAATCGTATATACGGTATTAATTCCTTAATTAATGCGCTATTACAACTCTTTTAACAACAACATATCGCTGCAATAACGGTATATTACCAACCATGATACATTACCGACCATGGTACGTTACCGACCATGGTAAATTACCGACCATGGTACATTACCGACCATGGTATATTACCGACAATGGTAAATGTTCAAGGCTGGTAACTTACCGACTACTGTAACAAAGTAAAACTGAAAAAGAAAAAGAAAAGAAAACTCGATACAATAAGTACTTAAACATCTAAGTCCACGGATGTGACAAAACAGTTTAGTTTGTATATGTTAATCGTATTAGTTAATAGTCAGAAACGTGTATATATGTTTCTCGTCCATTCTTGTAAATAGTTTGTATATGTTAAGCGTATTAGCAATAGTCGAAATCGTGTATATATGTAGATATGTTTTCCGTCCGTAACAAATAAGAAAGAATGTAAGCGCTTTGTACATATGATCAAAGAAAAAAATAAAATGTAAGTTATATTTTTTTAAAAATATATCGCATATAAAAAATTAATTTGTTTATTAAATGTAAAATTTTCTGTAAATTTTACTAGTACTTTTACTAGTAGTAGCTTAAAATAAGCAATATACTTTGTAAACATGTTGTAAAATAAAATAGTTTAATGTTATTAAATTTTTATTTTTAAAAAGTATATGAAAAATTGATTTTCTTCTCCCTATTCTTCTCATTTTTCTCTTATTCTTAGAAAACTGATAGATATCTAAACTCAATAACAGAACGCCGCTATAAACTTATATTAGCAGACGCGCGCGCGCGCGTTTGACGAGCTTATCTTTGCGCGCGCGCGCACGACAATAAGCTGATTTCTCATGAAACCAGTTTTTAAAATCGCGCGGAATAAGCTCGCATTCGTTGCCGCGATGAAAATTAGCTCATCAATCGCGGCACAAAGACGCTGCTGAACCGCGGCCGCCGTGCCCCCCCGCGCGATGGTGAGCTCATCATGGAGGCAAAGAAAAAAGATTTTAAATTACGAATACGCGAGCCAAATCGTTCAGTCTTCGAAATGGACGTGCGCTGGAAACATTCCTGGACGTCGATCGTTTGCGGTCCGACGGAATGCGGGAAAACAATTTTTGTAAAGACTTTTCTTCATTATTTGCCACAAATGGCGAATTGTCGATTCGGGAGAACTTTATTTTATTACGGCGAGTGGCAGGAAGCATATCTCGAGTTGCAACGCAACTCGATGACGACGACAAAATGTAAAATCGAATTTCGCGAAGGATTACCCCGCTCGGAAGATTACTCGAACGACCCGTTCTGCGCGAAATTAATAATAATCGACGATCTCATGCGAGAATCGTCGTCGTGCGATGTGATCGTGGATCTGTTTACCAAGGGAAGTCATCACAAGAATCTCAGTGTTATACTCATTTCGCAGAATCTGTTTCGTCAGGGACGCGGTCAACGCGATATTTCGCTGAATGCGAATTACGTTGTAGTTTTCAAGAATCCGCGCGATCGCGCGCAAATTCGACATCTCGCGCGTCAAGTCTATCCCGACGACGCAAAGTTCTTGGAAGAAGCCTACTACGACGCTACCTCGCGTCTTCACGGCTATTTACTACTCGATTTGAAACAATCGACACCGGACAAATATCGTTTTCGAACGTGTATCTTTCCCAACGATCTTCGTCATTACGTGTACGTGCCCCGCAGATCTTCCGTGACGTTGAAAACAAGCGTATAAAAGCGCGAAGCACGCGAGTGAAAAGCATCATTCGGAGCTACGATGCCGTCGGTGACGAAAGAGCAGCAGCAGCAGCAGCAGCACAAGAAAAAGCAGCAAATCAAAAGAGGGCAGACAGCACATATTAGAGCTAGACGCTCTCTCGGTAAGAAAAACATCTGTCTTCTGAAGGCCCTGTGTCTTTTAAAGAAAAATTAACGTACGGCTTTTCTACAAAACGCCGATAATAAATTCATCGCGTGTATTCGCAAATGCGTTCACAATACGCTCAGAGGTAACGTGCCGCTCAAAAACAAAGAAAAGAAGCGTCTAACGCGATACAAAACAGCGCTACGACGTATCGCGGAAAGAAGAGGTACTTGGAGGTGTAAGAGAAAGCTACTAGTGCAGCAAGGAGGATTCTTACCCTACATCATCAGACCCGTACTAGGAACTTTATTATCCCATCTTATCGGAACATAATCAAATAAAAGGGGCTAAAAAAATGGTGCTAATTTCCACGGATAATCTCAAGAGAATGCAGCAGCAACAGCAGCAGCAGCAGCAGCAACAAATGACGGGGAGCGGAAAAGGAGAGGAACATACGTTCGCTGCTAACACCACTACTCGCACTCCCGGAACCGTGCTTTCGCGCCTCGACGCGGAGATGAGACGAATTCTCGATTCTCCGTTCCCCGTCGATGAGGGTGAGAGAGGAAATTGTACAGCGAGGTACTTCGTCGATATTTGTATTTTATCCGAAAAGCGAGAAGACGATCTCGCAAAGAAGAAGATCCATCCGTGGCGGAAACAACCGCTGTGACAGAGGCCGAAGAGGAGGAGGAGAGAAAAGGAGAGGATGAAGAAATGAGAGATTTTACGATGCGGAAGAAGAAATGCTAGAAGAAATGGACGCTTCAGCACCACTGCCTACTACATCTTTTTCCTCATCCGCACGCGATTTACCAAAACATTTTTCGACTCCCTTGCGTCATAATAACTATTAGCAGCGACTTCATCAGTCGACACCGAGAAACAAGAAAAATGTTTTTAGATACTTCGTTCACCATCAGCAGCAGCAGCAGCGGAAGCAAAAGCGCGTCACGCTCTCGAAAACGAAAAACTATAACAAAGATAATAGATACAATTCCGAAAACTTACCGACTCAAAGCGCGAATGCTTTTGAATCATCTGATCGAAGCAGCTGTGCCCGACAGGATTACATGGAACGAACGAGGTATCGTGACCAAGAGTCTGGAATTGGTGGGAGCGAATTTTGTGGAACTCGTAAACGACGCGATGCGAGAAAGAAAAACCGCTGGAATATTGGGAGCCATTCATTTTGCTCATTTACTTCGCGACATAAACACGCCTCCTCAATACGTGGGAAATCCTAAATATTTACATTTTTTACGACAAGAAGGACGAGGAAAGAGAACAAAGCGCAAATCCGGACAAAATATTGAACAAGAAGAAAACGAAAAAGAGGATGGGATTACCTCGTCACCGGCAAGAACAAGAAAAAGAAGATGCAAATCGAGATTCCGAGACGGCTGCTCACGTGAGACAAAATGTAAACGACAAAACGCTTGAAAATCTGTATTATAATCCCGCGCATTACGCTAGTTATTCGTCGACGGGAAATTTGTCGCGAGCCGCTAAACCAAAATTCTCACGCGAGGACGTTGTTCGTTGACTTCGTTCGCAAGATGCTTACACGCTACATCGATTCGTGCGACGAAAATTTCCCCGATTGCATTACAACGTGACGAATATCGACGACGTCTGGGAAGCTGATTTGATAGAATTGCGAAATTTACAAAGCTATAACGACGGGTATTGTTATCTGCTGACTGTTATCGATGTGCTCAGTAAATTCGCGTGGGTGGAACCGTTGCGAGACAAAACGGCTGCTCAAGTCCTTCGAGCGTTTCAACGCGTGCTCTCGAAAAGCGACGGACGAAGACCTGTATATTTGCAAACCGACAAAGGTAAAGAATTTATCGCACATCCGATGCAAAAGTTTCTCAAGAAAGAAGGAATTCGTTTTCGCGTAGCGCGTAATCCCGACGTTAAAGCAGCCGTGATCGAACGTTTCAACAGAACGCTAAAGGAACGTATGTGGCGTTACTTAACGCACAGAAATACGAAACGTTACCTCGACATCTTGCAGGATATCGCGCGCGCCTACAATCACACTCGACATTCCACCGTGCGCATGAAACCTGCGGACATTACGCCGGAAAACGCTCATATCGCTCGTGACAACACTCGACGTCGTTGGCGCCGCGTCGAAGCGAAAACAGCTAAATACTCTGTGGGTGATCTCGTGCGCGTCAGTAGAGCGAAAGCCACCTTTGAGAAGGGATACGAAGCCAACTGGAGCGAGGAGATATTTTGAATTTATCGTGTTCTAGAGTGGCGTAATCCCCGTGTTTACGAACTGCGTGATTTAGCGGATGAAGTTATAGACGGTATTTTCTACAAGCAAGAACTGTCTCCTGTCGTTAAAAATCTGCAAGACGAAACTTTCATCGTCGACCGTGTGATAAAGAGCAGAGGACAAGGACGTAATAGGCAGCTGTTAGTCAGTTGGCAAGGTTATCCGCCTAAATTCGACTCGTGGATCCCAGTTTCGAGTTTAACAACACTCTCACAAGGCGACGACGACGACGACAATAGCAACGATGCTGGCGATAGAAGACCACTTTTACTTAGGTCTCCCGAGCAATAGCAGCATGCTTTACTTCTCGCAAAACACCACTTCGTCTTTTAGTACGGAATTACCTCGTCGTATAGATTTGCAAGGAAAATGGGAAGTTGCTCTCACCAAGATTCAGTTTCCTTTTAGTTTTGTACATTTACGTAAAGATGACGCTAAGATAATACTCGGGAAGACCCTTCCTAACGGAAATAGGCTGGGATATGAACTTCCGATATCATCAGGAATTTATGCTACAAAAGCCGATCTTATAGAATCTATAAATCATACGTGCTCTCAAGCAACTACGCATTTAGCATGGTTAATGAATCCGCGTGATGGTAATAAAGTTTCTATAACGCTTACATGCGAACCAGACAAATGCAATCAAATTCATAGTGTAAAGCTTAGCAACAAATTGCGACGTGTACTCGGATTTGAGACAACCGCTGTTAATACAGCTTTCGAAATAGATAGGCTTATCGGCGCCGAAAGTACTTACTCAGTCAGCTTGGCCCGCGCTGTTCCCGACAAATTATTTGTTTATTGCGATATTTGCGAACCATACATAACCGGGGATGTGCTAACGCCGCTTCTTCGAATAGTTATCAATCATACCGAGAGCAAGTACGGTTCTAATCAAGTGAGACATTACTCGTCTGGACATTATATTCCGCTTCGTAAAACAAATTTCCGTGTGATAGAAATAGATATAAGAGATCAATTCGGTAAATTAATTCCATTCGAATACGGGACTCTGACGGTGACGTTACATTTTAGACGTTTAACCGAGTAGACATAATATGGCTCATTATATAGAATATTACGAGATGCAGAGGAGGAAGCTTTCTCGGAGGTTAATTCAGAAAAGTGCTCCCTTATCTGGCTAGCGGCGCGCGCGCAATCGGAAAAGAAACTCTGCGTGCCGAAGTGAGACTAATAGACGATGTGGGAGAGAACAATATCCCGCTAAAAGAAGCAGTTAACAAGCGTTTCAAGGAATCACGTGACAATCTCAAAAAACAAGCAGAAGAAAAAATATACAGTTTAATGAGAGGCTCGGGATATATACGCCTTGCGAAGAAACGACCGGGTCAGTTTGACCCAGGCGAGCTTCCAGCGCACTTCGCGATCAAGAGTCGTCGTCGTCGACGTCGTCGTGCTAGTACCTTCGCTAAGAAATCGACTTCCGTTGCTGTGCGTAGAAAAAAGAAAACAGGAGCAGTTAAACTCTTAACGAAGCAAGGAATTCAGAAGAAGAAGAAGAAGCGTACGACAAAGACTGGCAAACGTCGCGTGAGCAAGAAACGTACCGTAAGCGATATATTCTCGTAGACGAGACAAAATGTCTTTTCTCCATACTCACTCGTGCGAGTGTTTCAAGAGCGAACTCGATCTTTTCACTCTACCTCCCACTCAAACCAGTATCGACAATTCGCAATGGATTCATTACAAACCGTTGTCGACTCTCGCGGACGACGCTCCCATAGAGTTTGTCGTGCCGGGACATGGGGAGGACTACATAGATCTCGCGCATACTCTTCTTAGTCTTTGCGTGACACTGAACACCCCCGAAACTCCCGCTGCCACTTCTAGTGTTACGTCCGAGTGTTCAAGGTCACGGTTTGACAAAACCGTTTACTCTTGTCGAACGTACGTTCTCCCTTTATGGTCAGCCGTCCTGGCTTTACCGGGGCGGAGAATGAGGATTTTGGTCGGGAAGATAATTGGACTGATTGTTACCGATTGGTATTTTATTCCTGACTGTTACTGACCGACAATTATCGACTGTCGCGTGGTTACCGACAGTTATCGACTGCTGTGTGTTTACCGACAGTTACCGATTGCCGTGTGGTTACCGACCACCGGTTTATTATAGGGTATGTTACCGGCGGAATTACTAACTCGAATATTTTAAAGAATAGTAAAGTTATTTATTATTAATTCCTTTTTTCGAATACATCGCCTCTCGTCTTTCCTCTATATAAACCTTAAACCGCGGGTCTGATGGCGGAATCGTTGCCGGATACATCACTTTTGGCTTAGTGATTTTTATTAGTTTCCACCCGGGTCTAATAATGACGCGATGATTTCTAAGAATTTTTATATTGGTTATAATGCACGGAGCGGACCTAACCGAATGTTCTGCTGTATTTGTCGGACGTCTGTTAGTTGTTTCCAATGTTGACAATGATTTCAAACTGTCCGTTGCGTGAGTAATTCCTTAATAAACTTCTCAGGTGGTAATTTNTGCCTCCTCGACGCATACGACGTCTTCTCTGATGGGCCGAAGTATCTGGATGGTGTGTTTCCTGGGAACAGATACACAGAATAAGCGTGCAATCAAGTCGCACCTCTCTTACTCTTGTATCCTGGAAGGGAAACGACAAGCGTGCGCTCGTGACGCACCTCTCTTATCCTCAGAACAGAAGGAAACGACAAGCGTGCGCTCGTGACGCACCTCTCTTGTCTTCGGAACAGAAGGAAACGACAAGCGTGCGCTCGTGACGCACCTCTCTCGTCTTCGGAACAGAAAGGAACGACAAGCGTGCGCTCGTGACGCACCTCTCTTGTCTTTTAGGACAGGACTAAAGCGTGAGAAGCCAGAAATTAACTAACAATGTAACAACTCCGTTGAAAATAGGAAACAGAACGACAAGTTATAGATATATATATGTATAGTTATAAAAGAAAGGAATACTCGTTTGTGAATTAAAGAAGCTTAGTTATATTACAAAATTCTTACCATGATAGGCTATTCCTAAGTCCGAATGTGACAAAAATATTCTAAGTCCGTATTATGAAAATATTTTAAGTCCGTATTGCAAAAATATTCTAAGTTCGTACTGACTGACTGACTGAACTGACTGACTGACTCCGAATGACTCTACTTTGAATGCTCGAATGATTCTACTCTGAATGCTCAAATGATTCTACTCTGAATGCTCGAATGATTCTACTCTGAATGCTCGAATGATTCTGCCTGTGCCGGTCGCTCAGGCCGCTTATATACCCTACAAAAGGTGCTGATGCAGCACTGTCCCACGGGTTCGTCGTTCAACGGTCCCACGCGGTCAACGGTCCTGCGCTCGCTTGGTTTTCGCGGTCGCGAGGCGTGCCTTATCTCCGCGCGTGCCTTATCTTTGCTCGCTCGCTCAGGCCAGCGCCCGTGGTCCTTACGCGCAAGTTTTGTCGTGAGAAAAGAGCATTCAAGAACAGTAAGAGAATTAGAAGAAACTACTAACAAATTATTACTAAAAAATATTAATATAAAAAGAATTATTAGTAGAATATTATAACTAGGTAATATACTTACATCGCTATATAACAATAATACATACATAATAATCGGTATTGATTCCGTAATTAATGCGCTATTACAACCTGTTTTAATAACAATACTTTGCTATGACAACGGTATATTACCAATCATGACATATTATCGACCCTGGTACATTACCGACCATGGTACATTACCGACCATGGTATATTACCGACCATGGTACTTCACCGACCATGGTACATTACCGACCATGGTATTTTACCGACAACGGTATATTCAAGGCTGGTAATGTACCGACTACTGTAAAAGAAAACAAAAAGAACAAAAAAATAAACTTAAACTAGATACGCTGATACTTATACAGACAAATGTCTCTGTCCACGGATGTGACACTAGCGCTGGTACCGGGGCAGCAGCAGCACAAGTAGGACCTGTGAATAACTTTTTACATTCCATGTTCAATCAAATCGACGTGTACTTCAATCAAAAACTTGTGTCGCCTCCGAACAATGCTTACGCGTATCGCGCTTATATCGAGACATTGTTGAATTATTCCTCGGAATCAAAACTCTCGCATCTCATCACGAGTCTGTGGGATACCGATTTTCCGGGACGGTTGGATTCGGGGTTCGATGCTCCGATTGAAAACCCTGCTCTCGTGAGACGTGCGAATTATTTTAAAAACAAACGCACTGTAGATCTCATAGGACATCTACATTGCGACGTTTTCAATCAAGATAAATTCCTGATTAATAGCGTGGAAATGCGACTAAGATTAATCCGATCGAAGGATTCTTTCTGTCTCATGGAACTTACGTCACAGACAAAAGTTTGCATTGTAGACGCTACCTTGATCATAAGAAGGGCCAAGCTAAGCGCTGGAGTGTTACTGGCTCATGCTAAAATGCTAAGTAAAACCACCGCAAAGTATCCTCTCACAAGAGTCGAGGTTAAATCATTTACAATCTACAGAGGAGTGGTGGGAGAATCACTCGACAACGCCATACTCGGTCAACTACCGAAGCGGCTGATAATCGGTTTTGTCGAAAATAAGGCGTTTAACGGCGATTATAAATTTAATCCGTTTAATTTTAAAAACTTTAATATAAATTTCCTGTCGCTTTACGTCGATGGAATGCAGGTTCCTACTAGACCGTTGCAACCTTCCTTTTCAAGGGACTCTCCTCTCTACATCGAGGCTTTTCATACTCTTTTCTCAAGGACGGGTGTTCATTTTCTAAACGAAGGCAATGCTATAAGCAGAGATGCTTATGCTCACGGATACACACTTTTCGCTTTTGATCTCACCCCCGATTTATCGGCCAATTGCGTCGACCATTGGAATCTCGTGAAGCATGGAAGTTTGCGAATTGAGGTGAGATTCAAAAAAGCTCTTGAAACAACTATTAACTGTCTTGTTTATGCGGAATTCGACAGTGTTTTAAAAATCAATTCTTCGCGCCAAATCATTGTAGATTATAACGGCTAAACATATCCCCACCACCGCTCTGCGCATGCGTGAAAATCGAAATATTTTTTCCCCACCTTATTTTTCTTTGATTATGTCCTTTGACGCGAGCGTTTTGTGGAGAAATTTCAGTTTTGCTCTAGTCTCCGATATCTTCGCTTCGTTTCCGCGATGACCGAGTACACGTATAAAGGTGCTGTGATCATAAAAATGCAAGGGTTTCGCGGCGTTGTGTGTGAATTTGTCACATCCGTGGACTTAGATGTTTAAGTACTTATTAGACCAAGTTTTCTTTTTCTTTTCTTATTCAGTTTACTTTTTATTACAGTAGTCGGTAAATTACCAGCCTTGAGTATACCGTTGTCGGTAGTGTACTATGGTCGGTAAAGTACCATGGTCGGTAATATACCATGGTCGGTAATGTACCATGGTCGATAATATACCATAGTCGATAACGTACCATGGTCGGTAATGTACCATGGTCGGTAATATACCATGGTCGGTAATGTACCATGGTCGGTAATATGTCATGGTTGGTAACATACCGTTGTCATAGGAGAATATTGTTATAAAAATGGTTGTAATAACGCATTAATTAAGGAATCAGTACCGATTATTATGTATGATTTATTGTTATATGTAATTCATTATACCAATGTTGCGCATACAAACCGTTACGGCAGATTTATAGCAATGTAAGTATATCAGCTAGTTATAGTATTCCACTA
>NW_018021506.1:36332-40413 GCF_002006095.1 Pseudomyrmex gracilis
AAAATCCTCATTCTCCGCCCCGGTAAAGCCAGTACGGCTGACCATAAAGGGAGAACGTACGTTCGACAAGTGTAAACGGTTTCGTCGAACCGTGACCTTGAACACTCGGACGTAACAAATTTATTCCCAAAGAAGTGGCGTTTGTCGCGGTAGACCGTCCGATTTTCGGAAACTGGATCTTGATGCCTTCGTTCTCGTTCACCAAATTACCGCACAAATCAAAACGATGCAATGATTGGCTTACACGAATTTATCACGGCATCGAATAGTTTGACGGTGAAACCAATCTCAAATATCTCACGAGACATCTACGAGAAGTCACAAAATACGCTCCCGTCATCTACACCAGAGGCAAAGAAAAAATGGATTTCTTAGAAAAGCTCCTGTCTAAAAACATATATAATCTGGAAGCTCTCTCTCCTTCGTTCAAATCCATCTCGAAAAGCGAAGAGAACATATCGCAGTGTTTGTATCACGGAGTTCGCTCATCTGACATTAGTTGTGCTCTACGTAACGCTTTTCGGTTAAAACGCTGGTTAAATCTAAACAGCATTGTACTTGAAAAAGAAGAAGAAGAAGTCGATAGCAGCTTCGTCAGCGATGAGATCAGCATGATACAATCAGCAGCAGCAGCAGCAGCAGCAGCAGCTTTATCCACCGACATCAAAACGGAGGAGGAAGAGGAGATAGAACTCGTAACAGAAGAAGAAGATACGTCCTGCCCCAAAACCGACGGAGTACATACAGAGGTACAAGAAGGATACAGTCAATCCATTCCGTATTCTCGCGACTACTTGTATCGAAATAATGAATACGAAAGAAATATTGCAAGCCTTGCGACAACTGCAAATATCTGGACACACGGGAGTTTATCCAGCCGACAGATTACCCGGGGTGTGGACAAAGTGGACAGCAATCGTCGCTAACACAGACGATCACGATCGTCCCGGAACCCACTGGGTCGCTTTCTTCCTCGATGGAAACAGAAACGCTACATACTTCGACAGCTATGGAATACCTCCCTCAGATTCACGGTTCCTTCTGCGACTTCGAAGAAACTCCACAACGCATACATGGAACACGACGCAACTACAAGGATATTTCTCGCAAACGTGCGCGCATTATTGCTGCGTGTTTCCTTATGTTATGGCTCATGGGTATAGCCTACCCCAATTTTTACAACTGTTTTCCGGAAATTTTGACTCCAACGACAAATTAATTGTATGCTTATTTCGTAAAATATTCTCTACGAAATCCAATAATGTACAAACTCGCATTCCCGAGCACCATATTCAATACTGTACTTGTAAAACAAAACTATAAACAACTGTAATCTTGTATTTTCTTTTATATATTCACAATATATCTAAGTTTATATCAAATAAATGTACCACGTTGTTTTCTGATATTTTTCCCCAAGAAACCTATTCCCAATCACCTCACTCGTTAATACACATTTTATAAACATTTTTCGAAAACTCTCGTAGAATTTTCTCGAAGATTCTCGAACGAACGAACAAGCACGTACAGGCTTAAGTACGGTTGCCGTCTTGTCAGAATTCATAAATCGTTCAGAAAAAATCTGTAACAAATTCTTTTGCCCCCCTCACCGTCACTCTCTTTTTAACTCGCACAAACAAGTACACGCAGATTTATGACAATCCTTCAGAAAAAATCTGTAACAAATGTCAAAAGGCGCAAAATCATTTCCTATATTCAAAAGCACCCCGCAGAGCAACCCTTTCTAGTCATAGATTTACAACATCCACCTCCTCTATTTCGACTAGACGACGACTTTCTCTCTATTTTCCCACCATCTATCTCAGCTTCACTCTCATTGGGAGCCATAACGTACCAGTCGCTGATTGGTCCTTCTCCCGGGGACCTAGCATCCCCACTAGCTATCCCTGCCCACGCTTATTGGGAGCCATATCGTACCAGACGCTGATTGATCCTTCCCCGGGGCCCGACGCTTTGCCACCCCTACCCTTACATAACCTCCCTCGCTCTCAACCGACGCCACTTTGCTCTCATAAACGTTCGAACGCTCGAGGCAACAACATCGGAGCAGCACCAGCACCAGCAGTTACGCTTCAAGATGCATTTTTTCAGCAACATATGCTATTTTTAATAAAGAATTACAGACTTCTACTCGTACCTTCCTATCCCTTCTCACTCAAATTTCCAAGAAAACAAAAATTTCAAATACACATTTTTAAACATTTATAAAAAAATTATGGGGTCATAAATCATGTCACACCCCCTCCAATTTCTATCCCCTCCAGTGGGCGTGGCAAAAACTTCAGACCGAAAGGGAAGGGGAAACAACAATGGTGGGGCAATGGCGCCAGTTGGAGTGGGGGGGACCGGTGGAGGGGATTTGTTGTGACGCGCCATAACGGGCCACATACTACTTGCATCTTTTTGACTCTAAAGTTCCTTAGTTTTTTCTCCCAGAAGCGTTTTTGATAACGTGTGCTGGAGTAAAACTTATCATAAACTGCCAATGCATGCTGGCTTTTTTCTAAATAATTTTAATATAAAATAATGTCACATGCATCTTTTAGACAGTAAAGTTGCTCTGTTCTTTTTCCAGAGGCGTTCTTGTAAACGTGTGATGGAATATTAATTATTATGAAACAGTTATGGTTGACGTGTGCTGGTTATATTTAAAATTTTATAATGCCAGAGGCGTCTCATGTGACATAAAATTGATTTGTTTTTTCTCCTAGAGGCGTTTTTGTAAACGTGTGCTGATGTAAAACTTATTTTGAACTGCCAATGCATGCTGGCTGTTTTCTAAATAAGTTTAATATAAAATAATGTCACATGCATCTTTTAGACAGTAAAGTTGCTCTGTTTTTTTCCCAGAGACGTTCTTGTAAACGTGTGCTGGTGTAAAACTTATTATGAAGTAATTTTACTTGAATTGTGCTAGATATATTAAAAATTTTTAATGTCAGAAGCGTCTTTTGTGACATAAAATTGCTTCGTCTTGTCTCTCAGAAGTGCTTCTAAAAACATGTGCTAGTGTACTAATAAATATAAAGGTTTGATAAGCAACATATGCTGGTTATCTTCTAAATTGTGCTAGAGACGTGTTTTATGACATACAGCTTTTTTCTCTTTTCTCTCAGAGATATTGATATAAACGTGTGCAAGTGTACTTATGAATAAGAAGTATTACTAGTTATCGTGTACTGGCTGTGGTCTAATTGGCCTCTTTTGTAACATAAAGTTGTTTTATCTTTTCTTTTGCTCAGAAGCGTTTTTCTAAACTCGTGCTGGTAGAAAACTTATTTTGAAGCATTTACAAGAGACATGTTCTAGCTATGGTTAACATTTATTGTGCCTGAGACGTCTCGTGTAGCATAAAAGCTGCTTTACTTATGTCCCAGAGATGGTTTTGTTACCGTGTGGAAGTGTATTAAATATGAACATATGCAATCAACGTGTGCTGGTTATGTTCAAAATTTCTTGTGTCAGAGACGTCTTTTTGTAATAAAAATTTGCTTTATTTTTTTTCCCAGATGCGTTTTTATAAACGTGTGCTGATGGACTAATGAAGCATTTACAATCAACGTGCTGATTATGTTCTTAATTTATTGTGTCAGAGATGTCTCTTGTAGCATAAAGTTGCTTTTTGTTACGTTGGTGTATCTTTTATCTCAGAAGTGTTTTCATTAACGCGTGATATGTTAAAGAATGAACATTTACAAGTAGCGTTTGCTAACTACTTTTTTAAATTTATACTGTCAGACATTTTTTAACATAAAGTTGAAACTAGTAAATTTTAGAATTATAAAGAATTATGACAAATCTGCTCAAGATCTGTTGTTGTTAAAAATGATAATTTCAACAGACTTGTTGAAAAAACATAAATTAATTTGATAGATGGCTCCTAATACATTGCACGAATTTACAGTTTGCAAATTATTAACACTTTGTTTGTTGCTACTGATACTGCGTATTATAGGCGTGCACGCACACTTATGCTGGCTTCTAGGCTTGCGTATATAACTACCCGAACAAAATACCTTTTCAAAAAAAGGTAAAAAAATGGCGCCAAGTACATGCGCAA
>NW_018021506.1:41533-43714 GCF_002006095.1 Pseudomyrmex gracilis
TGCGACTGAAGAAGGCTTCATTGTGAGTCGAAACGTTTCGCCTATTATTTGTTCTATGTTTTAATATACTTATTTAATACACCATCTATTGTTCTTTGCTCGTTTTGCGACCTTTCCTTTTCATTCTTATTGTTATATTTACGAGCGGTTTCTGTTTCTTATTTATATACCACGCTGGTCTCTAAATGCGTACTTTCAAAACTTTTAATTTATATACTTTAAGATCGATGTTCAACGACAATGTCATCTGTCTTTTTAAAGAATGGATTAACCTTAATTACAAAATTATTAAAATACAGGCACAGATACTTTTTTTAAATGAATGTAAGCGTAACGATATATTTCCACCGTATGTAAAATATTTGTCCAATGTCAATGTCAATGTCTGCCATTATAGAGCCAAAAGAAAATTAAATAATTTAATTAAGACTATGAATATCAAATTGTTGAACATTAAGGTTTTTGACTTGTACAGAAGTGCTTTCTTTCTCAATTATAGGATTTCTCAGTTGTCCATGAAACTATTTAATTTGTTTCCTCATCATATTTGGAATAATTTATACCAACAACATTCTCTTTCTTTTAATCGTTTCTATTATAAATTATTTTACATTCATAAGAAGAAATTCCTTTGGCTTCATCAGAAGAAAATTAACGACATTAATAGTAAAATTTCCCCTATACGCTACTGTACTTCAACAAAAAATTCAACTTCTGTTGTAAGCAACGTTTTTCTATCATATGATCGAGGTGACCTTGATAAATTTACTTCTGTTTCTGTCCATCCGTCTTTGTTTTCAGACGGAGGTGTTTTTAATTCATTAACCACCACTAACAACAAATGGTTCATTAATCTTTCGGACACTGACTTTCCGGATCAGGTTTCAAATTTATTACAATTAGGTGAAAAACATTGCTTACCAGTTAGCTCAAATAAAAATAAGTTAGTTCTTGAATTCATTAAAGATATTGAACTTAATATTATAAAACAAAACACAGAGGTGAAAGCAAAAGTTAGAAATAATGCAATCCCACGGCTAAAACAATTTTTGAATAAAAAAACCGTTTTTTCTCAAATTGATAAAAAGATGCAAGAAATGTACAAGTCATGTAAAACTTTTATTCACGAACATCCCGAAATTATTCTCACTCGGGCAGACAAGGGCAACACTACAGTCGCTATGAATATTGAAGATTATAATAAAAAAATGAGTGATGTCCTTAATGATACAAGTACCTATGAAATTGTCACTCGTAATCCTGTTAAAAAGATTGAGTCAGACCTTAACATAGTCCTGAAACGGTGGTTCGACAGAGGATACATAGATAAACAAAAATATTATTTACTCAGATCTAGTGATAAACTAGACGACCCAAGGCTTATGGTCTTCCAAAGATTCATAAAGAAAATGTTCCTCTCAGAATTATTGTCTCTTCGTTAAACAGCCCCCTTTATTCTTTNGCTGTTTTTCTTCATAAAATAATTGTTGACAGCATTCCTGTTGCTGATAGCAATGTTGGTAACAGTTTTAATCTTTACAAGCGACTTTCAGCTACAACATTGGATGAGGATGATATTCTTCTCTCCTTGGATGTCGTCTCGTTATTTACTAACGTTCCAATTGAGCTTGCGATTGTTGGTTTGAGGAGTAGATGGCATCACATNTGTAAAAATACTCTCATTCCTCTGGATGAATTCATTATTGCAACGAACTTTGTTCTGTCATCGACATTTTTTTCATTTAATAATGTCATTTATAGACAGATTCATGGTACCCCCATGGGCTCTCCTTTGTCCCCCATTGTCGCCGATCTTGTCTTACAAGATCTTGAAATTGAAGCTTTACGGAATTTTCATCTGCCCTTTTATTATCGATATGTCGACGACATTCTTTTGGCAACACCAGAAAACAATGTTGAAGACATAATAAAAGTTTTCAATTCTTTTCATAGTAGATTAAGATTTACTGTGGAAAAAGAACAAAAAGGAAGTATTAATTTCCTTGACCTTTCTATCATCAATTCAAAGGGNTCCTTAAAAATAGATTGGTCACAAAAAAAGACATTTTCAGGNAGATATCTCTCCTTTTATTCTCACCATCCGTTTTGCCACAAAAGAGGGGTGATTTTTAGTCTTATTGACAGAGCCTTATTATTATCCCATCCAGATTTCCATAGGAA
>NW_018021507.1:0-11376 GCF_002006095.1 Pseudomyrmex gracilis
AGTATCACCCATATTTTTGTACGTTCTTTTCAGTCCAGACATTTTATTTTGACACTGAGCAGCAGTGACATTATATTTTGCCTTCTTCATTTCATTGGCAATTTCCATCCATATTTTGTTATGGCGTTTCAGACCTGTAGCAAATTCAGGCTCTTTATCTCGGTAGATCTCCAGAAACAAAAGAACTGTTTTATCTGGCCACACAAAGGACTCCTTGGCTTTGTTTGCTTCAGATGTAGACTCTTTTAAATTATCGGCTGGTAGATTGTCGATCACAGCCATACTTCGCCTCTCATTTTCTTGGTTTATCAAATACTTGATAACTTCTTCATCTATAAGAAAAGTAATACTTTGATTACTTAAGGCATTTTACAAAGAGTAAATGCTATTTTAAAAAAAACACAATCTTTAGACATATGAAATTACTATTACATTGCTTTTTAAGGAACCTTGAAGATCAAAGTTATAATCAAAACTTTTCACGATTAACACTTACTGCCGGTTGTTGCTGCTTGGAATTCAGCATCGGATACGTTGAGCTCCCATAACTCGTCATCAACATAAATTTGTAGCTTCTTCAAAGACATTTCGTATATAACCAATTTTTATAACTTGTAGAGACCAGTCCCTTTCGTAAATTCGCGCTTAAATACCTCGCGCATACACCACGCATGGACTGCCTCATCTCNGGAGGTGAGGCAGCCCATGCGCTTTCATGCGCTGTCCAACATGGCGCGGGAAACCGTTTCTATGCGCGCATTAACTGCGCATGGAGTAAAACGGAACAACCTTATGCGCAGTCCATGCGCATCATGCGTGAAACGGAACGCACCCTAAGCTAGTTTGCGACAGTTTTTTTCAAAACTTTGAACATCATAAACATGCGCGCACTTATACACACGCACATACACATGGGGTTTGATCAAATAATACTCGGCGGGTATATTTCTCAAGTTTTAAATAAAAGAGAACAAAATATTGACCACAATTTTGGAACATTTATAATCAATGTCATTTTATTACTTTCATTACTGTTTTGCTTTGTATAAGAAATCATTTTGTTTGAAAAGAATAAAGTACATTTAATAAATAAAGTTTTTTCACTTCAGCAATTTAAAAAATAGAACTAATTAAAGAAAAGATCGTGTTTAAATTTTTTTGAAACTTGAAAAAACTGCAACAGATACTTACAAATAATATTTTAAGGCTCGTGAAAATTCAACTAAGTATATAAGGCTAATACGAGCCGTTCAGGATGTTGAGCGGAAACTTGTACGTGTATACATATATATGTATACACCTAAAACAAGTTCACTTGTAAGTTTTTACAAATCTCGCATCCCGTATGAATTTAAGAATTGAATTTTCAATTCAAAAATCTTACTTGTAAAAATTTACAAGTTAACTTGTTATAGGTGCGTACATATATATGTATACACGTACAAATTTCCGTTCAACATCCTGTGAAGGGCTCGTATTGGCCTTATACAGGGTGTCCCAGAATTGGTTTAACATCTCTTGTAGACAGGTAGAAGGAATAAAACTGAGGTGAAAAATCCTATACCATTTTGCTAGATTCGCAATAGTTACCGAGATTTTAATTAACAAAGATCCGCGAATAAGCATGCATCGGGCTGTCTTACGCGCGTAGGACAGCCCGGCGCGCTTCACAATTACATTTTAATATGTATATGTCATAGTATATGCTGTTATATTAGCTCTTCCCATATGTTGCTATAGGTAACACCGTTAGCGCGCGAAGCGCGGCGGGCAGTCTTACGCGCGTAAGACAGCCCGATGCATGCTTATTTGCGGATCTTTGTTAATTAAAATCTCAGTAACTATTGCNAATCTAGCAAAATAGTACAGGACTTTTCACCTCAGTTTTATTCCTTCTACCTGCCAACAAGAGATGTTAAACCAATTCTGGGACACCCTATATACTTAGTTAGAAACTTACAAACTTTTAAAACCAGATATCAGAGGAGTCGGATTGCATTTATAAGGAAACATAAAACTTTCTGATTTTGATAAAACTTTGCACACATGTAGAGAAGAAAAATATTGAAATGTAGACATTTTTAGTTGTTGTGTATAAACAATTTTAAGGAATAAAATCACTTTCTCTATGTAAAGATGATTTTCGCTTTTTTCAACATATCTGGAAAATAATTGAAGACATCCAAAAATATTTCATGCAAAAGTTTTACACTAGCGCAAACAACTGAATATTATCTTAATAACATTTCGAAAGTATTAGTAATAAATATAATATTTTTAAAAAAGTTTTAGTATTACTATTTTTTTTGTTATCTTAAAAGTATTCAATATAAGTAATTGTATTCTACAATTTTTTTAAATTGTTTTTTTATAACAATTAGTGATAAATCGAGATTTTTTATTCTCAGGCTCTATAAGTCTTATTAAATTAATAATATCTGAATATAGGGACATTAAGAGCCGTTCGCAGGATGTTGTGCGTGGATGTGCTTTTTAAATATATATATATATATATATATATATATATATATATATATATATATATATATATATATACACTGTGACGTTTTTCGGAGTTCTTACGGATTTCTAGCGTCGTCCCGCCCGAAACGGAAGTGCGGAATCGGAACACGGACGGAAGTTCACGAAATCGGGAACGTCTGTATCGGCAGGAAAGACAAGAGTGGTCACACGAGCATACCACTGAGCCGAGCCAACGGATCCTTTGTTGTAATTTTGAGCGCCAGACGCGTGACCGCGTCAAAATTTGCGTCGCTCGACACAACGGGCCGACTAGCTCTATTGGGACAAAGAAGGATTGGGTCGATTGTCTTTAGCTCACAGGCTGTCCCTCCAAGGATAGAAAGAAAGTGCGCGGATAAGGTAGAGAGGCGTAAACAGGCGTTAGTGTACCTCAGTTAACAAATTTATTTCTATGATATAAAAAAATTGTAAATAAAGAAAAAGAAATATGATATAAAAGAATTGTAAATAAAGAAAAAGAAAAGAAAAATAAATAAGAGTTTAAACAAAAGTACGGAGAAACGCTAGCAAAAGATGGTACACAGCAAATAATAAAACCTGGACGCAAACACGCAAAAATAACAAAACACGCCGCCACGTCGCGCTGCTGAAACGAGATATCAAACAAGGTCGAACGGTTGATAAATCGACAGCGGTAGCTTGGCGTGCAGAACCGCGTTCTCTTACCCGGATAGCTAGGGGTGGCTTTTCTCAATGCTGGCGGTGAAATAACGCAAAAATACTGCCCACCCACGGCGACAAAGCTTTCGTCGGTTTATTTTCGCAGGAAGCAACTTAAGCAGGGAGCAAGCGGTGTCGATGAGACGCACGGCGCTTTCCGTTAACGTTCCGGACAACGCAATTCTATGCAAAATCGGCGATTATTACAACCACGCTAAGAGTCTCACAAAGGCAAGGTCGATACGACAGCGCCGCGGATCTCGCGCCGCAAACCGATACGACAGCCGTACGGATCTCGGTACCGCCAAATCGATGCGACAGCACGCGATGTAGCAGCGCAAAACGATATATGCAAAGCGGCAATAACAAACGCAAAAAAAATAAGTTTACAGAAGCTACAACAAAAAGTCTTACAAGATAGGATTTGCTACTTGGCGACTCCCGAGCGGCTCCAGGGCATGTCACAGTATTCAACAAAATACTCGCACAATCTGAACGCACTTAAACCTACAAAGAAGTACCACAAAGCCCCGTGAATCCGATTCTAGCCGCTTTCCAGAAAACCGATATAGCGAAGGTTTTGTCCTTCCCTGACACACAACGCAAAAATTTGGCGACTAGCCTTGACACGGAACTTGGTACGCAGATTCGTGGCTGCAAGAAACGAGGCACCTCACCGGATATTGTCGTCATCTGGGACATCATGTTTTTACTTTCGGTTATCCTTGAGACGGAACTTCCAGTAAGTCTTTCCGTGCGTCCGAGTCTTACAAAGGTTAGCGAGCAAGAGAGCGAGGATCGCGATTGATTCGGGGTTGATGCGCCGGAGCGCGCTAGGATCGCGTGGGGTCGGCCTCGCCGGCCAATCAGAGCGCGGCGTGGTATCAAGCGCGGCGCTCGCGGTCGCGCGAGCTACCAGAGCCCGACCTGCGAATTATGAACGTGCTTCTTCTTTGCAGGGTTCCTCCTTTGCCTGTCCAATCGTATCTTGTCCGGCTGGCTGGGGTGGACCTCCAGAAAGTCTTCTTTCGATTCCGAAGCTCTTCCGAGCTGGTAGCTGGCCTCAAAAGGCAGATTTGCTCGATAATAGTTGCAGGTGGTTACTGCCGCTTGGCGACGCTGTCGTTCGCGTGTCGCTTGCGCTCCCTAGCGTGAGGGGTTGAGCCTGCCGGCTGAGTCAGGACCGTAGTCTCTGCGCGCTGCCACTGGCGCTTTTTCGATCCCCGGGGTTCTGGCTTGCGCCTTGTTCTTCGCTAGATTTCCCGTCTGCTCGTCTCCCTCGATGTCCTTCGGCGGGGTGAGCCCTCGGGTGATGAGGCGTCATTTTTTTTATATTAAGCAAACAAAAATACAAAAAAGAAATAAGCAACTGAAACGAGACGGTGTGTAAGCCCTGAAAGATCCTGGCGCTTATGACAGGCATACTTCGGGACTCCCTCGAAAGATAATTTTTGTGGCAAGGAGGGAAGCGGCGCGAACACCACGTCACAACACATATATATTTCGAAATAATGTCTTTCCTCCATATAGGATGCTGGATTTGCATCACATATATATAAAGGACCCCGTATACCTCCCTAACTAATTTAAAATATTGCAAAAAAAACTTTTCAGCCAGGAGTCAAACCTGGAATCTCCGGCTTTCCGGGCCGTCGCTTTTCCTGTTAGGCCATCGAGGCATATTATTAGTTTAATAAGACTTATAAAGCCTGAGAGTAATCTCGATTTCTCACTAATTAGTTGTTTTTTTTGCAATATTCTAAATTAGTTAAGGGAGTATACGGGGTCCTTCATATATATGTGATGCAAATCCAGCATCTTATATAAGAGGAAAAAAATTATTTGAAATATATATGTGTATACATATATATATATTTAAAAAGCACATTTACGCACAACATCCTGCAAACGGCTCTTAATGTCCCTATATTCAGATATTATTTGTTTTTTTTTTATGTTTTCTACAATTTTTGAAATGTATAAGAAATGCGAAAACCTGTTTTATATAAAAATTGATTTCACGACTTATAATCCTTCTTTGGCCAGAAACTGAAAATATCTATATTCATTAATTTATCTTCACTACTGTGTCCAAAGTTTTATCAAAATCGATATAATTGATTTTCCTTGTTAATCGTGTTTTGATTAGTTTAATGCTTTTAATTAGTTCCATCTTAAAAATTGCTNAGGTGAAAAAACAAATTACTAAACCACTAATATTTTCAAACAAAATGCTTCTTATAGCAACTATATTGACATCTGAACATGTTATATAATATCTTATCACCACTTTTCTTGTCTGCTTACTACATATAAAGAGACATGCGCGATTCAAGTGTTATTTGATCAAGCCACGTACAGGTATATACTTATACAGAGTATCTGGAAGTGTGAACATAGAATAGAATATTGCAACCAAAACGTCATGTTTCATGGTGCCAAATTTGCAGTTATTGAGTGATTGATTAATACATGAGAAAATACATTGACCCAATGAGCGCGTGGGAAGCGATAGTTCACACTTTGTAGGCGCGTATAATTTTTAGGTAAAAAAAATTGTTTTGTCATTTCTTGTAATTTCTAGCAAGAAAGCAAAGAACCGAGTGGCGTGTGACACAGCTTCTTGCGATCAGCTGATTTTTACAATTGAAAATCATATACGCCTACTGAGTCCAAATTATCGCTTTACACGCCACACGCTCATTGAATCTAATGCATTATCACTATAGAACTATTGCGATCTTTGCAAACTGGTACATGACGTTTTGCTTCAGATTAATGTTGCTTCAATCTATCTTTACACTTCGACTGTGTAACAATTTTTCAAACTTCCCGTATATACACATATACACATATATATCTACGTATTATACACATATTTATATATAGGATGTTCTATAACTAGTACTCCATTTTTTATAAGTAATTTCTGTAAAAAGTTATACGATTCTTTTTTTTATTTTGTGGTTTTTTTTTCATACGAATCTATTTTTAGTAATTTGTACGCTACACTTAATGTCTCAAATGTACTAAATTACTTATTTTGTTAAACTTATAAGCACGCAATAATTTAATATTTTATTTCTTCATAATCTTTTGGTGCGTATAATTTAAAGACTATTCTTTATATTACGATTTTTGTGTTTCCTTTTTATTACTATATATTTACAATTTACTATATATTACTATATATTTTATTACTATATATTTCTATATATATGAAAAAATGTCACTACATTTTCTTACAGTTTTTTAGAATATAAACTATTTTTTTTTGGAAGATAAAGTACAATTTTATTATATAAAATAGTATTTTGTTTGGATTATTACTAGGTAATTTTTTCATTTTTTTGCATAATTGTTATATTATCTTTATTGTATTACAATTACATTGTATTATTTTCATTATGATAAGAAATTGTTCTAATTTTATTATACATGTTTTGCGTGTGTTAAAATATTTTTTTGTATGTGTACTACATATATAATTTCTTGTTATATTTTCAAGTATCATTGCTTTATATTATCTGTAGATCTAAAATTACATAAGAAGCAAGTGTACTTGATATCTACTATTTATCTCAATGACTGACGCTTCCATTACTGTACTTGTACTGTAGTTCTTAGTTTTACTGTAGTTCTTAGTAATGTAGTTTGTAGTGCTTTTATTGCTACAGGCGTGCATGTATCAGCCTGTGATAGTATAGTCAAATTTTTCAAAGGCGAAATTGCCCCGACGTGTGCTGGCTATATCACTTGATACATGCCAGAGACGTCTTTTCCATTAGAAATCAATAGTTGTGCTTTTGACCAGAAATGTGCACGTGTGCTAGCTATATTATAATACTTATGATAAATGCCAGAGACATCTTTTCCATTGGAAATCAGTAGTTGTGCTTCTGACCAGAGGCGTGCATGTGTGCAGGCTATATCACTTATGATATGTGCCAGAGACGTCTTTTCCATTGGATTCCAGTTGATATGTTTTTTGCCAGAGGCGTGCATATGTAACCGTGTGCTGGCGTGGTAATATGTTTTCAAGACAAAATTGTCGGAAGTTGTGCTAGGTATATTACCACACTAGATTCAAATTGAGAAGAGTCTTACTGCGTATAGAGAAAGAAAATCAAGTGAAGTGGGAATAGCGTTGCGGCTAAATAATCGCCGGAAGCCAATAACTGTAGAACGAGGAGAGAGTTTTAATACGGATAGATGCGCAAAAAAGACGAGTTATTGCGCTTCGGATTTTCTTTTCTATTTGAACTAAGTGTAGCTGCCAAAACCGTTGTTTTAAAAATTCCATTCTTTTGAACACAACTGCATGTCAACAAGTACTACTATTATTGAGACAATAGCATTTATGTTCACTGCTAATTAGTTGTAATAATATTTAGTGATAGAAGCGTCAGTCCTAGCGTCTGTTCTATTTACTGGTTTTCAAAGATTCATATTTTTACAAATAATGAGTTAAGGAAGTTTTCGTACAATGCAAGGTAAATATATTGAAGCTGTATTATTTCTTGATAAATGTTTCTTTGTTATTTACATTTCTTACTTTATACTTATTATTTTTCGAAAAGCCAATTATGATTTTTTTAATAGTTAGCTTTAAGTGTATTGTTACGTCCTGGACTCCACAGGCTCTTTCATTTTGCAACGGAATATAATTATTAAGTCTAACAATAATTCTAAGAAATGATCCTTGTAACGAATTCCTAACGAAAGAGAAGCGAGAGCCGAGATAAAATAGACAAATCCGAACCATATGTTGTCATATTATAAACAAACCTAGCCGGACGTCATATCATAAACAAAATCTAACCGGTATCGATAAGCAAAGGTTATCGCCCCTCAGAAAGGAATGCGATGAACAAAGATTTTCTGTACGCAAGCTACGCGCTCGGAAATTTTGGGCATGACGCAGCGGCTCTCGCGACTCTGGAAAGGAAATCGAAAATCAAGGGGCTAGAGTTGCGAATCGCAGACATAAACAAGATAGGGCACGTACCGATAAGCGAGATCTAAACAAACAATGATCCTATCGATCCGAGAAATCGAACAAAAGGGAAAAAGGTCTTTGCCCCGGCGGTCAACAAACGAGAGGTCGAAATTTTGAGAAAAGACGATGAAGAAGGGGAAATCAACCCGCAGGTATAAAAGCCCTGGATGCTCGATCGAGCATTCATTAATCAATANGCAGTTTTCCAACACAGTTTGATCTTCAAAGAATAGCTTTTCGCGATAAAGTCAGTGATTAACAATCAATCGGTCAGTCAGTTTGAATCAAAGAAATTTCGCAAACTTCTCATTCGTTGAACCTGTTAAGGATGCCGCCGACTCTCCTTGCGATCATCCGCGAGCAGCGTAAATCCAAGCAAAACAACTACGACCAATCACCGAGCAACCTTGCCAATTTCCAGCATCACTATAACCAAAATATATCACCGAGTACATTGTAAGTCTCACTAATACAGGCTCATACACTTTTTGCATTTCGATATGAGCAGCAGTCAAGATCATCAATTCTTACAACCATTTCTAATTCTCGACACACAACGTAATGTAATGATTCCGAGTACCGTAATAACAATCATGAACATTTATCCAATCAGTAATTCAATAATAGTGATCTACTTTTAAGTGATTATCTCGATTTGCTACTCATAGTCAAAAGAACAGCGCCTATGTTAAAATAGAATCTTCCGAACAATAGACTTTTCTTATTTTACGATCTCTTGCGGAGACGGATCCGACCGGCGACCCGTAGTTAACGTCAGTATATTTTCCAAAGAAATGATTTCTCGTAAACGCACTCCGGACTTAAGATTCTCTATTAACTTTAATCCAGCTCAATAATTTCGATGTCACTACAACAAAACATTCCGCCGCTTATAACAATACGCGGATATCTCTTTAATAATAATTGTCATAGAACACGAATCGTTGCACCTGAACTGTACGTGCTAATTTAAAGCAAATTCATGTTGAGTCTACTTATGTTTTCCTTCAGTTATCATTATTGTTTTAACAATCTACCTAAATAAACAATTATGATAATACTTTGTAACAAATCCGGCTTTGATTAATTTAACCCTCATGGACCTCGTCTAACTAACAAACTACTATTTGTAAACCACACTCAATTAACAACCCGTTCATTCCTGGTTAAATCGCGTGGTTCCGTCCTTGGTAATTGAGACTTGCGTCTTAGACCTAAAAAGGAACCGACGAGTGAGAATACGTTAGACAGAGAAAAATCGGGTAACCCCGGTGGCCTGTCTCCGTTGCCAAACTGTCTCTCTCGACCCGCGCATTCCTGACTTCTTTCTTTGTGTTAGTGTGCCGGGATAGACTTTACGTTTGCTTGAATGTGTCAGTGCGTCTGTTGCGTACTACCACTAATGCCCGACCGTAACCATAGGCTCAGGACGTAACAATATGTTTTAAGAAGAACAGAATAAAATGAAGGTCACAAAAATTGTTTGGACGCATTATTGATTTTTTTCTTTTATTTTGTAGTATTTATATCACATATAAAAACTTTTTTAACTTTAATTTTAGTCTGTTGACTTGAAACAAACATTTACAAGTTTACTATCACAAACATCGTAATTGGCTAGTACAATTAATAAATACACATAGACAAATATAAATAATCTAAATATCATTGCTAACTATTGTCTGATAATAATAATATGGCTTCAATCTTTTTACATTGCACTGTATGAAGACAGTTTTTTTTGTACATATGGCGTTTGATAACAAGTATATTAGTATACATACACGTGACGAATTAATTAGATAAAATCACATAAAAATCAAAGAAATATACACCCTCATGTTGTTTCTTTCTTTTTTAAGAAATACAAATGTGCAATATATATTTTTTTCGCGATATAAAAATATTATTAATTTTTTTTCTTTCAGGCGACAAAAGCTGATAGCGGTACAAGTAGCTCAGATGAAGGAAAATACTTCCCAAAAATGTAAGTACTGACAACACTATGGAAAATATTCAAAGTGAGTTTGTAGAAACTTCTGAGAAAATTGTACAGTCTCAGTCTACAAACATAGTGCATGAATTTCCATGTGTGCATGATAATCTTGAGAATTATACTGATTCTCAAGGTGTAAATTATTACAACACTATGGAAGAACTTCCAGATGTGTTTATTGACAGCCTCGAAAATTTTGTTGATTCTCAAACTGTCTGCTTAGATACAAACTCATGCGAGTATGTATCACATTTAGAACAGTATTATAATTNCNANGATANAAGTTTCTCCGCACCAAAAAATGTAGGTGCATTAAGTGAAAACGTACAACAGTCCGAAAATGATTTATCTCATTTATGTCTTGAGGAAGTGCCCCAATTCAAAAATACGGATAACTTCATTATGGACAATTTGCCTAATGATTGTCGCATTTTCGATCACAATTATACAATAACAAGTTGGGATGCGAAGAATTCTGCGGCTTTCATTGAATCTCAGAATGTAAACATAAACATCCTAGAAGACATTTCAAATAAAGATGTTAATAATGACTGCAACGATGACTTGCCTTCTTTAGTTATCGAAAGTGTACCTAAAAATCAAGATGTCGATGCAAATAGTATCAATAAAAAACTGGCCTGGAGGCCGTCGCATTGTCGACATTGGTTTTTTTGGAAAAAAATCCAAAACTTTTATAAAAATCATTAAAGAGGAGTAAGATGTCAGTTTAAAAATATGAAACTTGTTAGTTCCGTCCGCTACAGATTTCGAACGCGATTTAAAGTTACATGCAAAAATTGTTATACAGAAAAAACAATATGGTCGGAACCCGAGAATAGTAACATGTTGGACATTAATAAAGCCGCTACAGCTGGAACAGTTACGGTCGGAATAGGTTTTGCCCAACTGGAAGAGCTGTCAGCAGCTATGAATATTCCCAGTATGTCTGAAAGAACATACATCAAATATCGTGATAGTTTAGTCGCTGAGTTTGAGAAAACAAACGCTGCTAATATGAAAATGGCTGGAAAAATTGAAAAGCGACTCGCTCTGGAAAAAAAATGGGGCGTGTTCCGTTTGACCACAGTACGATTCGATACTGATCGATTCGACACCAAATTATTGGACACAAAATTATTGGACACAGATTTATTCGACACCGTACGATTCGACACCA
>NW_018021507.1:11897-14895 GCF_002006095.1 Pseudomyrmex gracilis
GTGTCGAATAAATCTGTGTCGAATCGAGCGGTGTCGAATCGTACTGTGGTCAATAGAGTATCACCCAAAAAAATGAAACTATTGATGACATTCCATATATAACAGTTGTAGCAAATGCGAGTTGGATAAAGAGATCATACGGCGCTAATTACGATTCACTGTCCGGTGTTGGTGCCATTCTTGGCTACCAAACACAGAAAGTTCTCTTCATCGGCATCTGAAACAAATTTTTTCTGTATGTTTTATGGCAAACCGACAGCATCGCGAACCCAATAATCATAGATGCTTTAAAAATTTTGACCGTAATGCGAGTTCATCAAGTATGGAGACTGATGTTATTGTTGATGGTTTTAACAATAGCAGTGAAATGCATGGACTTATTTATAGAACAGTTATTGCTGATAATGACAGTTGTGTGCCATATTGAACAATAGACCATATGAGCAATACAACGTGATAGTACAAAAAATAGAATGTACAAATCATTTGTTGCGTAATCTGTGCAAAAAATTACGATTAGTTGTACAGATGACCACAAAAGAATGGCTTCAAGATACTGATTTTTTGAAGCATCAAAATATTGTAAAAAAAATATATTGAAAATACGCGAGGAAGTACTAAATGCAACTGCAGAACAAAAGAAATTAAACCAACCCATGCGTGAGAAGGCTATGGAATTACAAAAAGATGTGTTAAACATTTCTAGCCATATTTTCGGTAAACATAAGCAATGCACCAAACGCGGACGTACATGTGTACGTAATAAAGATACAGACAATTATGTACCACGTTCAATACAATATGATTTGTATAAAAAAGTTGAAGAAACTATCAAATACTTGAGCTGTTATTCCGATAGTTTATTGATTGGTGCAACAAACAATCCTGCAGAATGGTATAATTCAATAATCTGCAAGTTAATAGGTGGAAAACGCATAAACTTCGATGCACAAAGTTTTTATAATGCGAGAGTCGAAGCTGCTGCTCTGCAGCACAATACGCAACAGGTTCTAACGGAATTATATATTATACAAGCATGTGTGAGAGTGTTTTTTTCGTTATCCAAAATTTGGAACAACGTCGACAATTAAAGGTGAAAGAACCAGAGAATCTCGATCTATGAGTGGAAAACATTCAAACGAGAGGTAGGAACAAATCGTTATTACTGTCTACACTTACAAAGACCAGATTTCTCACCAGAAAAATTTGAACAATTGAAACATTATCATATGCAAAAATTGTTCAAAAATGGAAGAAACTGGAAACAAATAGAACATGATACAAGAGATCAAAGTGCTTGTGAATTATGGCACGTTTTGAGAAAAAATATGTTGACAGCTTCACATTTTAGAGAGATATGTCGCATGAAAAAAGATACATCTTGTGCGGCAAAGGTAAAAAAATATTTTGTATCCTCCGTACACGACTAATGAAGCTATGAATTATGGTCGTCAAAGAGAAGAACTTGCACGAAACAATTCGGCTGAAAAATTACATAAAGAAATAAAAAAATGCGGATTGTTCGTTTGCTGCGACTATCCATACTTGGGTGCTTCTCCAGACGGACTTATTGACGAAGATGGTCTTGTGAAAATTAAATGTCCTCTTTCAGCTGAGAATTTGACAGCGGAAGAAACTATAGAAACACTGCCTCAACTAAAAGGCATTTTTGATAAAAAAAGATGGCAGCAAAATGAACAACAATCACAAATTTTTTTATCAAGTGCAAGATCAATTAAATATTACTCAACAAAACTATTGTATTTTTGCTGTATGGACGCCTAAAAGTATTAAAGAAGTGCGTATTAAGAAAAATAAAAACTTTTGGGATAATTACATGTTACCATAACTAAAACAGTTTTATTTAGAATGCCTACTTCCTGAAATTTTGGATAGTCGGCGCAAAAGACACATGCTTATTAGAGATTCTTAATATATTATAGAAGCAAAAGAAAAAACGGCTACAAGAATTGTTGATCGCAGTAACAAGAGACACAGGGATCAAGAGAATAATATGGTACAAGAAACCAAAAGATTAGCATGTTATGATTCTTCGAACGAACTGACAAGTTCTGCAGCTGAAATGCATCAACATAAGGACTGCATATTTATCAGTTCCTCAAATGAAAATACTTTAACAGAAGCAGATGTGGCAAGCATCAGAAAATATCTTGATGAAAGGATAATTTCTATGTCTGATGTAAAAAATAACGTATTGCCACTAGACAGCAAACTCCACGATGAGTCGTTAGATGCATTCTTACGCATTGTAAAAAAAACATCGTCTTTTAAAACACAAAGCGTCCAGTATATAGGATTTTTAGTCGCAATTGAGGGTAATGAAAGTGATAAAAGTGTACAAATTATTGGAGGAAATTGCACTCATCACTAGTAATGCGTCTTTTTTGATGGACATACGCTTCGCGTATATAATAATCTACGCGACTGTACATATGATAAATTAGCTCAAGAAGAGAAAGATTATATCAAAGCTTATTTTCCACGTATAGTACCAAGCAATATAACTTTCGAAAAAGTACAATCACAGCCAGACCATGTAAGTTGTGGAATTATGGCTGCAGCTTATATTACGGATATAGTATTAGGTGTAAATCTTAGCGACCAAACATATTCCACTGACATAAAACACATGAGACGTCACTTTGTAAATATCGTTGAAAACGAAAAACTGTTGTCTTTTCCGAGACAGTAAATATTCAAAAAGATATAAAACATAATATAAAAAATATTGGGTTTTCTCTTACAAGATTTGCTGTAGTGCATACATTCTGTCAAAAAAGTACCGGGAATTGTCGATTTAAATCTGGCGGGGCAATGAGGCAGGTAAAATTTTTTTTTTCCTAGGTTGGTACCACTGTCCTTAATTACTATGCCAAGCTTGAGCGGGATCTGTCAACTAGTGTGTTTGCAACAGCTGGTTAAGTCAGTCGATGTCAGTAGTGCGTGCCGATTTTTTACTATGGGTGATTACGTTGAG
>NW_018021507.1:15990-19471 GCF_002006095.1 Pseudomyrmex gracilis
TCTCTCTTATACGTATATATTACATATAATATTTAAATATATATATAAATATAATATATAAATTATAAATAATATAAAATATAACACTATATAAAAATAAGATGTATACATATGTGTGTATATACATATACAGGATGTCCTTACACTATTTCTAAAGGTCAGCGCTGATTGGCCTGATTTACTCAATAATTATTTCTTTATTACATGTAATAGAAAAAATGGTTCCGGACATTTCGACTTAGTTTTACTCCTTCTATTTGTTTATGAGAGATTGTACGGCAATTCTGGGACACTCCATGTATATACAGGCCATAAAATTTTGACCCAGGCGAAGTTCGGAGATAGATTGAGTCAAACAGAATACAAAAGTTATTTGCCATTTTGCAAAATACGCAATAGTTAACGAGATACAAAGTAATACATGTGTGCTAATGAGCGCCTGAGAAGCAATGGTCCAGACTCTGTGGGCGTAGGTGTGTGACTGTCAGAGCAACGAGAGGCGGAGTGAACGAACAAGCGCGGCGTGACTCGGCTGATTTTGCACTCAGCCGATATTCGGCGGTAAGCAAAAGAGCAAGCAACGTTCGAGAGATAAGAAGCCACTGCTCTCCGCGATCAGCTGACAATCACACACGCTTACAGAATTAGGACCATCGCATCTCACGCGCTCATTGGAACACATTTATTACTTCTTATGTCATTAACTATTGCAAATTTCGCAAAATGGCAAATAACTTTTCTATTCAGTTTCACTCACTCTATCTCCATACTTTGGCTAGATCAAAATTTTACGGATACCTTGTATATATTGTAAAGTACTTGTCCTGTGTATCTGTGTATGTGTGTGTGTGTCGCTCTCTCTCTGTGTGTGTAGAATACACTAGTGTAATTAACACATGTGGGAAAAGGTGTCATAAATAAACAATTGATGTTTGTTTTTTACGTACTTTTTATTATTACAAGATTATTAACCGCTTAGAAAGTTACATTACAATTGAACGTCAATATAAATATACATTATACATTATAAAATGCACATTACTTACATCAAGAATTGTTTTCTTATTCGCGCGTATACACGTCTTACGCAAGTATACAGGGTATCCCATAATTGCCGTCTCACCGCTTGTAGGCAAGAAGAAGGGGTTCTTCCAAGACAAAAAGTCCTATACTACTTTGGAAGATTAGCAATAATTAACGAGATATGAATTAATAAAGATCCGCTAATCAGCGTGCATCCAGCGTTAGGAGAGCGTAAGGACAGCCTGGATGCACGCTGATTAGCGGATCTTTATTACTTCATATCTCGTTAATTATTGCGAATCTTCCAAAATGGTATAGAACTTTTTGTCTTAGAATAACCTTTTCTTCTTGCCTATGAGCGGTGAGACGGCAATTATAGGACACTCTGTATATGTGTTTGTTTATATATATATAATAAGTATAAGATCTCATAAGTATATAAAAATACTATATATATATATATATATATAAAGTTACACTTTTTATAAAAATATATATATATTTATACATATATATATATATAGTATTTTCTTATACTTATGAGATTAAAATAAAAATTAAAAAAAAACAGCAAAGAAACCTTTTATAATAAAATGGATTTTCACATTAACGCATGAAACCAAGTGGTTTTCTTTAAAAAAATATGTTCTTCCAGGATAAGGCGACACATACCCGAGAAGTGCAGACGGCATATATCCCGATGATGCANGCGGCGCGGGAACGTAACCTGGTGATGCAGGCGGCATGGGAACGTAACCTAGTGGTGCAGGCGGCATGGGCACGTAACCTGGTTGTGCAGGCAGCACGGGCACGACGTAACTTTGTTGTGCAGGCAATGCTGATATATATCCGGAAGGGGCAAACATGTATGCCGACGGAATGGTTGGTGTAGACATCGCCGTTCTTGATGATAAACGCCTCAGTGACAGCTTTTTCTAATTGTTTATTCAATTTTTTGCGACCGACCGCCTTCCGCACCGCATTAGTAATTCGCTGAAAATAGTACAATTATTATTAAAAACTTAACAGGTTACAGCGTATGTATTAAGTAAGCTACTGATAGTCAGTTTATTTACTTGTGTAAGCTATTATGAGGTAAGAAGTTAGTAAGTAAAGAAGTATATAAGACAAAGTGTAAAGATAATGTAACTATATAAAAATAAAAAAACTAACAAAAATATATGTGTATACAGAGATCAATAAATTAAAATAAATATATGTGTTCAAGCGTGTGTGCGTCTGTCTGACTGTGTAAGTTGTAACGGAGCCGCCGTGTTACGCGCGGCTTGCCCGGCCTTCCGCCTGCCGGACAGCTCGGTCAGACCAGGATTCGGGTGAGGGAAGGAAGAGATTGCGACACGTTCGGTTTACTGCTGTAACTCAATGAGAATATATTCTTAATCTAACTATATACAATGTCTTGGTGACGTGGGCTCGGAGCCCTTACGGTCCGGCGGTTTTGCGGCTTAATATCGCTAGACGGTTGCGGCTGGCGCGGAAACGGGTCGGAAACTTACTTCCCGCGGCTAACGGTTCGCGGCCCGTGATTGGTGCGCGCGTACGGTCGCGGGTCGGGTTCTGCCGACGCGGTTACAGAACAGAATCTTACGGACTAAAGGGGAACATATTTACAATACCGCGACGACGTGGGGCTCGAAGCCCTTACAAGTTAGCGGTTCGCGGTCTGGGATTGGTGCGGACGCACTGTCGCTTATCGGTCTCGGCCGATGCGGGAACGGGACGGAAACCTACTTGCTAAAACGGGAGGGACGCGAGTATATACAGCGAGGGGTATGCGGTTACGGGGACGCGGTTACGCGGGTCGGCGTCGGAGACGCGGTGTGCGGACGCGTAGGGTCGTGGCACGACGTGGTGCACGTGGTCGGCGGGTCAGGACGGCTACGAAGTAGCGAGAGATGTCCGGGGACGCCGTGAGAACGGCGGTAGCGGCGAGCCGTGAAAACGGCCGAGGGGACGGTCGGTGTACCTGGGCCAATGCCCCGGGCACGGTCGGTGCGGGAACCTTCCAAGTCAGCACCTTGGAGAGGCCAGGATGGGCTGCCCGAGTCAACACCTCGGGAGGCTACGGTCAGGATTCCCCCCGAGTCAGCACCTCGGGAAGGAAGGATCGGGTTTCCCGAGTCAAACACCTCGGGGGAAACGTCGCTGGCTCGAGTCAGCTCCTCGAGCGGATAATTCCGGGGCACGGGTGTCTTCCCGAGTCAGCACCTCAGGAAGAAGGAGTTTTGATTCCGAGTCAGCACCTCGGAGATCGGAGAGCGGAATACTTCGAGATAATGCCTCGAAGGTGGTTTTTCGGTTCCGAGTCAGCACCTCGGAGACCTAGGATGCTTCCGAGTCAACTCCTCGGAGAGCGGGATGGGAAAGGAATGGTGCCCGGAGCCGGTTTCGCTCGCCTTATATACCCGGCGACGGCCCAAGTTCGGTCCGGGGCGCG
>NW_018021507.1:20312-29766 GCF_002006095.1 Pseudomyrmex gracilis
GAATCGTACGGTGTCGAATAATTTGGTGTCGAATAAATCTGTGTCGAATCGAGCGGTGTCGAATCGTACTGTGGTCAAACGGAACACGCCCAAAATTAACGTAATAAACTTGTATGAATAAATGAGTCTGTGAAAAAGCTAAATGCAGAGTAAGAGAGTGAGTGATTAAGAGAAACAAAAGAGAGAGAAAGAGAAAGATAAAATAGGTCAAAAACCCAACATAAGTGTGTATATATATCACTCTCTCATGATATATTGGGTTGGTGGAAAAGTTCTGCGGATTTTTCAATAGATGACACTAGTGTCAAAAAATAATTATCGTGTGTCGTTCAAATGTCAGTCTGCCGCACATATTTTGACAAGTCACACTACGCTTGACATTTGGCAGAAGTGTTTGTTTTGGTCGGACGTGTTTTGCGTGTACGGCATACAACTAAAATAGAAGATCAAAAATTGCATATTTGCCATATTTTGCTGTTTTTATTCCGTAAAGGATATAAAACAGCGGACGCTAAGCGCGAATAATGTGCCATGTATGGTGCCTCGGCCTTAAGCGCAGACACATGCGAAAGATGGTTTGCTCGCTTCCGTTCCGGAGAATTTAACCTCCAAGAAGCATCACGCTCTGGACGGCCAAATTCTGTTGACGACGACCAACTTCTGGCTACAGTAAAGAGTGATCGACACTTAACGACTCGAGAGATTGCGAAGCGCTTCGGCATTTATCATACAACCGTTATGGATCGACTAAAAAAGCTTGGCATGGTGAAAAAGCTTGATGTATGGGTGCCGCACGAACTAAGCGAAAAAAACATCGTGGATCGGATTTTAGTGTGTGAATCTCTCCTGAAACAAAACTCTCTAGACCCATTTCTAAAACGGATCATCATTGGAGACAAGAAATGGGTTGTCTACAACAACATTAAGTGGCGGAAGTCGTGGTGCGGTCCGGGCGAGTCTTCACAAACGGTGGCAAAACCTAATTTGCATCCACAGAAAGTAATGCTATTTATTTGGTGGGACTATAAAGAAGTGCTGTGGTTTGAGCTGCTCCCGCAGGACTAAACAGTAGATTTGAAGAAATATTGCGCTCAACTCGACAAATTGCGCAAGGTAGTGCAAGAGAAGCGGCCAGACTTGTCAAATAGAAAAGGTGTGATTTTCCATCATGACAACGCTCAACCACATACTTCTTTGATCACCAAAAAAAATTGCAAAACTTTGGCTGGAAAATGATGCAGCACCCACCATATTCGCCGGACCTTGCACCGTCTAATTATAACTTGTTTCGCTCGCTGCAAAACAATGTTGACGGTCATCAATTCGACTCAATGGCCATCCAAAATCACCTCGTTAATTTTTTCGCCCACAAATCCCAAAAGTTTTACGAGAGCGGCATGAAGGCCCTACCGAAACGTTGACAACAAGTTGTAAATCAAGACGGTCACCACATTGTGGACTAAATTAATTGTTATAAATGTCGATTTTTTGTTTAAATTTTATATTAAAAATCCGCAGAATTTTTCCACCAACCCAATATATCACAGCAAAAAATGTAAATAACCAAATGAGTGAGCAAGAAAGTGCTGTCAATTAGTGAATGACTACAAGAAGTAAAAGAACAAGAGAGAGAAAGAGAGGGAGAGACAGACAGAAAGACAGAAATAAATAGAAAAAGTGTTATAAAAAACTGTATGAGTGAATGAGTGACTAGAAAGATAATGCAATGAGTTACTGAAAAAGATATATATGTACAGACGGCGTCATTAATTCGAAGAATAGGCGCGGGGATCGGAGGGCAAGCGGAGCGGTTGCTCGTAGCGCCAACGGGCGCTGTACTAACTAACTAGTAGCAATCGGGTGTCCACAACTGGACACCCCATTTTGGGACTAATGGATATTTGGATCAACTGGACTTTTTATGTGATCCCCGCGCCTATTCTTCGAATTAATGACGCCGTCTGTACATACTTTAAAATGTTTCTCATCTGTTTATATATATTGTTGCGTTCGCGGCCGCGCTAAAGCTACGTCGCGAAACACGCATTTGCCCGCAAAAACAAGAGGGTACGCGGTTTTTTGTCAAACACACTTTATTACAACAGAATACAAGGAAAGAACAGCTCGTTAAACAAATCGCCGAAACGCGCCGTGACAGCTTCGTATCTCTCTTGAACTTCTCTCGTAAACAACTCCGATGTCGCTCGGCAACCGACAGTCGCACCGAGCGCGCGCCGTTCACCCAGCTCCCGCGGTACACACGCGGTGTCTACCGCGTAACACTGCCCCCCTCCTCTTCAGATCGTCGTCCCAACGATCAAAGGAGGACTCCAGTTTTTGTGCTCACTCCTGAGCTGCTGCTCCAGGATCTCGAGCAAACTGGCCGAAGAAATTCTTCTCGAATAACTTTTATCTCCGGGGCTTCAACAATTCCCCGCTAAACACTTTGGTCTTCGGACAGGGGAGGGGAAACATGCGTGAACCCACCGCCCTAAAACAGGCACCCCAAATCCCCGCCTTGGCATTTGTCTATCGGTCCACAGAAAACCACGCGTCAAAAACCGTAGACAAGGCGGTCCTCGCTAATACAATATAAGTTAATAGAAGATCACTCCTTAAAAACGACGCCTCCCACGCAAAAGCGTCCCACGACGACCGCCGAACCGGGCACCAACATAACTAAACGAAAATAAAAGAAACACCAACAGCATGCTTTCAAAAGCAAACATTAACAAAATGATAAAATTACCAAACAAAAATAATAACAGGTCTATGACGCGGAAGGATGTAGAGAGAACCCCACTATCTAAATAATCCCCATAAATATCCCTCTCCTAGAACCCCGCAGCCGCGGCGTTGCACAAAACTCTCTTATCTCGTAGACGCCAAACTCTACGCAAATACAACAGTTTCGTCCACCTCGAAATGGTGAGGACCCTCTTATCAAAAAGTCTAAAACGCTTCACCGCTAGCACCATGCCACCTAAAGAAATTATAACAACCGCTAAAAATTAGAAAACAAATATCAACTGGCGAAAACCTAGAAACCTCGCGCAAAATAAAAGGACACCAAAATTAGTACGACCAACCAAAGTCAAACCCAAGTAAAACCTTCCTAAAAGAAACAACCCGCCCAACCGCGCGGTCCCAAGAGGGGTCAGCAACGAGAAACAATCCCTTCTTACATCGAGCCCTAGGATTTTCTCTATTTCTCCACTCAACTGAGGCTACATTCGCGGAACCGGGCTCGCCCCGGGAGGCCCGACCTCCAATCCCTCCAGCACAGAGCGCGCCTTTCCTCGCAGACTCGTCGCTAACATTAACGCCTTCGTCTCTCCGTCCCATCCGTTTGCGCGCGCAACCAACTCGAACAAAATATTCACGCCACGGACCGCTCCCATCAAACACGTCGGGCTTAATTTTAATTCTAGCTAATTCGCCCGCCCGACCGGACAATAAACTAGAAGACGACTCGCCTGATGTTTCCTGCCGAACGCGTGCTTCCAGTCGACGCATTTCCTCCTTCTCCCGTCGCCGCTCCCGGAGTCGCTACAGCTCCTCCAAGACCGCGCGCAAAGTCTCTCCTTCCGCCGCCGTCGTCTCCTCCCGTCCGCGCTTTCTTGTAACGGAAGAGTCGCCTTCCAAATCGACGTCCAATGTCGCCGCCGGCTCCGCTGACGCCTCCGTCGCTCCTGCCGCGTTCTGTTTGCGCGTTCTTTGCGGCGAGTGCACAAGAGCCATGCCGCCGATCTCTCGAATTTTCAATCCCGAACGAACCCCCAAATTGTTGCGTTCGTGGCCGCGCTAAAGCTACGTCGCGAAACACGCACTCGCCCACGGAAACAAGAGGGTACGCGGCGTTTCGTCAAACACACTTTATTACAACAGAATACAAGGAAAGAACAGCTCGTTAAACAAATCTCCGAAACGCGCCGTGACAGCTTCGTATCTCTCTTGAACTTTTCTCGTAAACAACTCCGTTGTCGCCCGGCAACCGATAGTCGCACCGAGCGCGCGCCGTTCACCCAGCTCCCGCGGTACACACGCGGTGTCCACCGCGTAACAATACATATATATATATTTCTTTCACTTACTCATTACATTACTTTTCTAGTTACTCATTCACTCATACATTTTTTTATAACACTTTTTCTATTTATCTTTGTCTGTCTGTCTGCTCTCTCAATCACTGTGAGTATTACTTCAGACGTGTATTTGTGAGATCTGTCTTTTAAGTGCTTTTTCTGCCGCTTTCTGGCCTTCGGGCCCTTTATTGTTTGCAGAAGGATTTTTGGCTAAGTTTTTTTCATCAATCTTCCTTCTTTTCTGGACCATTGGAGTGAATTTTGCGAGTTTTCCGACTGGTATCTGTGTGGATCTTTCGAGAAAGCGTTGACGGTTACCTGTCAAAATCCGCAGGTGCGCTTGCGCTCCTTGGAGTGGAGAGCCTCGTCGCGAATCTAAGAATTAAGGCTGTATTTCAAGATGTCTGTGCGACATTCCCCCCCGCCTTATGCCGGCCTCGATGACAGCTACAGCGCGGCGGGAGGCATGCGGCGGCAACATTCATCTTTGTCTCTCCAATCTGCGGTAGGTCCTTGCGGGTTTTTCACCGGTATTGACATGAACGTGTCTAGGGTGCATGCTATGCGGCGTTCAATTAATGAACATGCAAATGCGGTCTCAAGGTTGCTCTTGACCAGCAAAGATTCATCTGATAGAAGATTTCAGATCGAATCCGCCTTTAGATCCTGCAAGAAAGCATTTTTTGAGTTATCTACGCTGTATCTTTACTTGCTAGATGAAAGAAAGAATGACTCCTTATCGTCCGAATTGGTCAAAAATATAATAACTCAGGCGCTATCGCAATTTGGTGTGGAATCTTTGCGTGAAAACCTTGATATTGTAAGTTTTGATACTCCTCGCTCTTACGCATCATTTACCAGATCATCAGTTTCGGCAATAAAGATAACTACGCTGTATCTTTANTTGCTTGATGAAAGAAAGAATGACTTCTTATCGTCCGAATTGGTCAAAAATATAATAACTCAGGCGCTATCGCAATTTNGTGTGGAATCTTTGCGTGAAAACCTTGATATTGTAAGTTTTGATACTCCTCGCTCTTACGCATCATTTACCAGATCATCAGTTTCGGCAATAAAGATAACACGCGGTCCGGCTAACCCGGTTAAAAAATCCACAAACATTTTAGTTATGCTTAAAAAAGATACTCATGAAAAATTTGCCTCATCAAAGGTGTTACGTCCTGGCCCCTGAAAACGGTCGGGCATGGACGGAGCGTAACACTAGTCGAATTTTCTTTATCTCTCGACACACACACTTGGAGATACAGTCGTGTGTGCGTGCGAGAGTCGAGCGATCTTTCGGGTCCGGTGGACGGGTCAGCGGTTGTGTGCCGCTTTTACTCCGTCGCTCTTTGGACTTCGCTCGTGTGTCTCCTTTTAAGGCCTGAGATCCAAATCTCAATTGCCTGGGACGAGACTGTGCGATCTGTTTAAAAAGTGCGGGATGGTGGGCAAAAGGTCGATTAATAAATGTTTAGACAATAATTATGATTGAATATATATATGTATATTTGCTCATATTTTATGTGTAGTAGTATTTTATAATAGACATTGTTTATGCGTGGGATTTTATTTACAATAGTCATGTGTGTTTTATTGGTTACAAATTTTTAATTTATGAGTGTATGGGTAGCGAACTCAGTCTATTTTGACTTCTATTATTTCTGTTATTTTGCAAGAAGTAGGGGAGAAAAGTTTATAAAAGTCTTTTACAGGTACTAACCTGTGTTCTGAAAGGAGGGGGAATTTAACCGTGAGGAGGGCATTTGGAGGGTAAGTGGAAACTATCACTATATATGGGTGGAGTTCGGGGGGATCGAGGTTTTCGGGATCGACTATGTACGCGGTGGAGGTAGGGGTGGTGATCTCATAGGCAGTAGCAAGTGCTAGGAAATGGAGAGGACGGGGGAAGGTGCGTGGACGAGAGAGGTCAGCGGGGGATGTGCCCAAATATTCTAGTTCGGGCGAGGATGGTGGCAAAGGGCGGAGTGGAGAAGGGCGCGGGGAAGGAGTAGGTGCAGAATCGAACTCCGGAGGGCTCACGGAAGAATGTGACGGTTCTGGATGCGTTGAAGAGGGGGAGCGGAGAGGCGACTGAGTTCGCGAATTTGGTAGAGTGTCATTATAATTGCTATTGCTATTTCCGCTACTTCCTAGCGGGGTGGCTGGTACTGTGAGGGGAGTCTCGGCTGGTGTTTGTTGTTGTGCCTCAGCCTGTTTTCGAGCCCGTTTTGCGGCTCTTTGTCGATAGCTCTTGAGTGCACTTCTCGACGTCCACCGTTTTTTGGGAGCGGGCGAGTCTACTTAAAATTCGCGATCGTAAGTTTCTAGTAGCACGGGTTTTAGAGATCGGTTGCTGCCGAAGTTTATTCACTATTTCTTTTCCGCGATTTTATGTTCGTGAGCGCGAGAGCGCGCGCTGAGAGTTGCTTGACGATCCTTGCGAATTGTTTGCATCCCGTATCAGCGGTAGCTCGTTTAAAAATGCGAGGGCGCGCTGAGAGTTGCTTGACGATTCTTGCAAATCGTTTGCATCCCGTATCAGCGTTAGCTCGTTTAAAAATGCGAGGGCGCACTGAGAGTTGCTCGACGATTCTTGCGAATCGTTTGCATCCCGTATCAGCGTTAGCTCGTTTACAACAAGGGAAGCAACCGTTCTCGTAGCTACCTTAAATTTGTCAACTCTGATCGGCGTGAGGCACAAATATTTGCGACTTAATTCTAGCACTTACTACTTATTGTTGCTTTGTACCGGGCGGCAGCAACGTGGTAGCAACAGAGCGGCGGCAGCAGCGGTGTCGAGTGAGCTCCAACAGGATCCACACAACACAACACAATTGTTCTTTTGAGTCACTACGTTTGCTCGCGTATCGACAAGACCGCACTTTGGAAAATTTCGTTTTATTCTGACTCTAAGAGCCATGCGGGGGCTCTTTTTATACCCGCGGCTCGGGAAACTCGGGATCACCTGATTTCTCGTTATCCGTCGGATTTCCCTTGATTTCATATTCCCGGAATGTATGTTTCCGTTTAAGATAAAAAAAACGAAAATTTATCGAGAAAGAAAAACAGAAATTTTCCAAACTCTGTGTTTCTTGACTCTATCAAAAATTGATATTCGGTCTCGCGCCAGTATCGCGCGGCTGCGTTCCCGTGATATCATATCTTGTTATTGTCACGTCGCGAGGAGGAAGTGGAGTCCACGGGACGTAACAAAAGGAAACCAAGGAGACTTTTCAAAAAATTATAAAACCTGTGGATTTTAACTTAAAAGTTAATCGAATAATGTCAACTCGGAACAAAGGAGTACGTATTGAGGCTTTTTTAGGTGATATAGATAAAATTAAAAACTCTAAAGAATTGGACAAGGCTGGTTTAGAGATCAAGCAATTTACAAAGCTCAGACCTCGATTGATCTTGCATGATGTTCGTGCCGACATGTCCAAGGAAGATTTGAAGACTGAGCTGATTGCTCTTAATCTGGACAGTACGATCGATACCGATGTTGATGTTGTCTACATTTTCCCGCCGAAAAGAAATAGAGCATACGTCAGCTGTATCATTGAGGTGTCCTCGGCCATACGCGCGAAACTATTGACAGGCTCACATATTTATATTAATTATTTTGCATGTCGATTGGAAGACTATGTTTGTGTCTTGCAGTGCTACAAGTGCTTGGCTTTTGGTCATATTTCGAAGAACTGCTCTGCGGCTTCCCTCTGTGGACACTGCGCTGAAGCGCACGAGATGAAAGATTGCCCTAAAAAAGATGGCACTGCATTATGCGGTAACTGCAAGCGATGGATGCACGAAGAGCAGCCTCACTCGGCGTTAGATGGCAAAGCATGCCCGATTCTAAGAAAGCGTTTGGAAGAGAAGATCATAAATATCAACTATGGCTAATACTTCAACTACTATGGATTGCATACAAGTCTGTCACGTAAATTGCCAATCTCTACTGGCACATATTGACGAGTTCAGGGCTTTCTTTGTAAAGTCACAGTACCATATTATTTGCCTATCTAAAACCTGGCTCAAACCAGTGATCACAGACCAGATGGTCTCTCTATCTGGTTATCAATTATACAGATGCGACCGCATTGGCAAGGGCGGTGGTGGAGTCGCCTTCTTTGCAGCAAACTCGTTAAAAGTGAAGATACTTGTTTTTTTTGAAAGCTTGTATTGTAGAAAGCCTGAGTTTATGTTTGCGGAAATTTCGGCTGTTCATGAGAAGCTTTTACTTGCTGTTGCTTACAGGCCTCCTCACTGTGGCCATCTACAAGATTTCTTTAATATGTATCTTAATCTCTCTGCATTGTACAGGCACACCATCATTTTCGGTGACTTTAATGCCAATGTAATAACCAAAAATTTTGATTCCAATCAAATAATTAATTTCATCAATTCTTCGGCTCTTTACTTAGTGCCATACGCGCCTACTCACCGTACATCTTCTTCTGCTACCTTTCTCGACCTATGTATTGTGAATGACAGAGAGAGGATCGTTTCTTTTAATCAACAAGATATATGTTTTCTATCCTCTCATGATTTGATTGAAATAACCTATAATATTCTCGTTAGAAGACGTGATGTTAGAACGATCACTGTTAGAGACTATAGTTGCTTCAATTGGAACCATTTTCTTTCCGAGCTTTCTAATTGTGACTGGAATATCATCGCAAATTTGAAAGAGATTGACGATAAAATTGCCTGGTTTTACGACAATCTATTAAACTGCTACAACAAACATGCGCCACTTAAGACAATACATCCAAAGCATCTGCCTGCTCCTTGGATCACGTCTGAAATCAGGACCTGTATGCACGAGAGAAATAAACAACGTAGAAGATGGCGCAGGAATAAAACCGAAGCTAGCTACAGTCTCTATAAGAGACTAAGAAACCAGGCCCAGGCAATAGTGCGCGAGGCTAAACAGAATTATTATCTGTCAATTTTCTCGAATAAGAAGGATCTTGCAACTATCTGGAGTAATCTTCGCCAGTTGGGACTTGTTAAGTCGAAAAAATCTGACAGGAGTCTGCTCTTTTCTACAGAAGAGCTTAATTTCTTTTTTCTAGTTGACTCGAATAGTTCTGATATAAACGGGATATATCTAGGTGATGAATTATATGAGGATGAAAAATTTTATTGGAGAAATATTGACAATAACGACGTTCGTCAAGCCATTCGTAGAATTAAATCAAATGCTATGGGCATAGATGGTCTTTCACTTGACATGGTCGATCGCGCTTTGCCTTGTATTACACCTCAAATTGTACACAGTTTGTCCGGAAAGTTCCCGGACTGATTTTTTCTAGCGCGGGTAAGCGGCGCTATCGAGCGGTCAACGCTGGAACTACTTAGTATAG
>NW_018021507.1:31706-35928 GCF_002006095.1 Pseudomyrmex gracilis
TCTCTTTATTAAAATTTTTCACACTTTCTTCCTGTCACTAACAGATTAATACGCATCAACGTCAAATAATACTACTCTCAATGTGTTGAAATAATACCACTCTCATCACATAGATAGCAGCACTAGTAGCCCATATAAACATGGCTGACGGTCAAATCCCCCCCGCACCATGGCTTCACTCCCCGCGCCTATAATATCCCTTAATACTCCCTCCTTTATCTCCATGGTGTGTCCGATCCCTAAGATCAAGTGTCCCTCTGGACTCAAGCATTACAGGCCGATATCTATATTGTGTGTACTTTCCAAGGTCCTTGAGAGTCTTGTGGCTAGTCAGATTACAGAATATGTCAAGACTAATAATCTTCTTGACCCCTTCCAGAACGCTTATAGGAATAATTACTCAACTCAGACTGTCCTTATCAGAGTTATCGATGATATGAGGTATGCTGCCGATCTGAGACAAATAACTATACCTGTATTTTTTGATTTTTTTTAAGGCCTTCGACTGTGTTAACCATCATATTCTAATTAACAAACTTAAAAATCTTAATTTTTCTTGTTCTGCTCTTAAATGGCTATGCTCCTATCTCTTTGGTAGAACGCAGGTAGTGAGAGACCCAATAGGAGGCGATTATTCAAAGGATCTGCCGGTGTGGTGTTCCTCAGGGCTCTGTTCTTGGTCCCTTACTGTACACACTATATGTTTCTGATTTTGGCAAGAATTTACAATTTTGTAAATATAATTACTACGCGGACGATTTGCTTATTTACATTTACACCAAACCAACTCTCTTTCATGAAGCTATTACCAAAGTCAACTTAGATATCTGTAACGTAATTGAGTGGGCAACTAGAAATAAACTTACTTTAAATACAAGTAAAACTTCGGCTATGATTTCTGATACTAAGAGGTATGTATATTAGCAACTTTGTACATGATAGCTTGCCTTGGGTCGTGGTTGATGGGGTGGAGATTCTTTATAGAGATTCTGTTGTTTATCTAGGTGTCACTATTACTAGTACGTGGGAAGATCATGTCATTCAAACTGTATCGCGGGTAAACTCTTCCCTACATCAACTCAAGATTTTTAAGCGCTTGCTATCGACTGGGCTACGAACCACACTCGTATCCTTTTTGCTCATTTTTTATTTCGATTATTGTTGCACTTTGCTTACTGATATTACAAGTGAATGTAACCTTCGCTTGCAACGTTCTCTGAATACGTGTATGAGGTTCATTTTCGATGTAAAATGGTTTGAACACGTATCACCTTATTACGAGAATTTGCAATGGCTAAAGATCGTATCTAGAAGATCATTCTTTCTCGGATGCCTTGTGTATAAATTACTGGAAACCCGCCGTCCGCGAGTATTGTATGACACTTTCGTTTTTCGGCGGAGCGATGTGCCACATAATACCAGAGCTGACAGAGAGGCACTTGTTCTTCCTCTGTCTCGAACTGAATTATTCAGGCGCTCATTTAGATGTGTCTCGGTTGACATTTGAAATTCAATTCCTGCCGAAATGCGAAATGAGTCTTTTGATATTTTTTGTAGAAGGTGGTATAATCATCTGCTAACAAATCCATCTTGACTTTGCCCGATAGTTTTGTTTCATATTTTTCATATTTTTGCAAGTGTGTACACAAAAATGTATGTAGTTTGATAAACATTAAATGTATTTACTTTGTATCAATATATTGCGTTTAGAATAACATTTAAGCATTCTGTATTCTGCTTTGTAATGCATAATTCTGTATAAATTTATATATTCTATTATTTTCTTTTATATTTTTGTTACATTCAGCACTTGTTCAGCGAGATTTATTTATTCAAGTTCTCATATTGTTAAGTTTAACATTTTCACATATTGTTAAATTTGACATTTTTACATTTTGTTGGGTTTGACATACCGTTAAAGTTGACACTTGTTTAGTAAAGTTTATATATTCAATTTTGCATATTTTTGTTGAACTTACCACTTGTTTCAGCGTTCTTATATATTTTATTGTATTTATATGTATATTTATATGTATTTTCATATATTTTTGATATACTTAACACTTGTTATACATAACACTTGTTTCAGTCTTCAATTTATATTTTTGTAGTTATATTTTTGTATTTATATTTTCTTCTTTCTAATCTATATTTTTGTATTTATGTTTTTCTTTACTTATGTAATTTTCTATACATTTATCTATATTATGTATTTTTCTTTTATACTGTACCATGCAATTTCCGATACTCATTTATATAGTTCTTTTGTACTTATATTGTATATTTTCTGCTTTTATAATTTCTTTTGTATTGCAAGCGCTTGAGGGGAATTCTTCCCAGAACGCGATATCAATAAAGCCTAATCAATCACTCACTCTCTCTTTCTCTCTCCCTTTTTCCTTCACTCATTCATTATATAACCTTCCTACTCAATCATTCATTAACATTTTATGTTCTTTTTATCTAGCTGCAATGAATGAGTGAGCGAGAGAAAGAGAGAGTGAGATAGCTAGATAAAAAAACATAGAATGTTTAAGGATGATTCAGTAGGAAAGTTATGCAATGAATGAGTAAAAGAGAGAGAGAGAGATAGCTAGATAAAAAAACATAGAATGTTTAAGGATGATTCAGTAGGAAAGTTATGCAATGAATGAGTAAAAGAGAGAGAGAGAGATAGCTAGATAAAAAAACATAGAATGTTTAAGGATGATTCAGTAGGAAAGTTATGCAATGAATGAGTAAAAGAGAGAGAGAGAGATAGCTAGATAAAAAAACAAAATGTTAATGAATACTTGAGTAGGAATGTTATGCAATGAATAAGTGAAAGAAAGAGAGAAAGAGAGACAGACAAAAAAACAAAGATAAATAGAAAAAATTTGAAGCTTGTAGTCCACTGGTGGCGGTGGTAGTTTAAATAAAAATTAAAATCAAATAATTGCTAGGGATGTTTCGATCAATTTTATTGTGATCATCTTTAGCCAAAGCTGTAATATACATAAAAATTAGTTTGTATACATTGTGTGAGAAAAAAATTATAAAGAAATTATAAAAACAATGAGTATATTAACAAAGTAAAAGTGATAAAATATAACATAAACCGCAAGTGTGTTATAATAGAAATACGACGTATCAAATTCGAGATAATCAAAGGGCTGTAAGAACCGGTTGCAGGATGAAATGCAGTAAAATAATCATAATATTGTTTGTCCAGACGTTTTGACTACTATATTTCAGTCATCTTCAGTGGGTTGCTGATTAAATATAAATAGAAAATACAAAAAATAAGAAAAGAAAAATTAACAAATTGGTGGCCTAACATTACAAAAATGTAAATAACAATAAAAACAGAAAATCAATCTGTCAACGTACCTTGTATTTGAATCTCCTCAGATTTAACACTCAAATGACACACAGATGTTGTTTGCGTCAGAGAGTTTTCATCTGAGGAAATTCAAACCCAGGCTAACATTATAAATACATGTCACAGATCCATCTGTCGAGAGATAAATTAACTACGCAATTTTATTCAAAAAGAGGAGATACGAGTCATATAACAATTCGGTATCCTGCATAACATTAATGCTGTTTGGATGCAGTTTAATATGCAACATCTCAGAAATCACTCTTTTAAAATAGTTAAGTTTATTGTCTAAAACATTAGATGAGCTCCAATTGAAGGAATGTCCCGTGCTAAGACAATGTTCAGATACGACAGAATTACGTTGGTGAGTAGTAACAGAGTATTGGTGTTCTTTAAGTCTTGTTTTCAATTGTCGTTTTGTTTGACCCACGTAATTAGAACTACAACTCCCGCACGGGATGTTGTAGACAACGTTTTTTTTATTATTTGTTGGTAAAACATCTTTGTGAGTTTTAATATATTTTTTTAATTGAGATAAATTCCTGTATGCTAATCTAATTTGTTTGTCTGTGCTATTGAAAAAATCTTTGTATAACATGATTCCTGTATGCTAATCTAATTTGTTTGTCTGTGCTATTGAAAAAATCTTTGTATAACATGTTTATGGATGCATATAGAATTACAAAATAATTAACAGGTGTGTCGTTACTAACACTATCATCAGCACGAGACAATCCATTTTTGTTGAGTTTGTGTGTAAATAAGGATATACACAGTTTGTCCGGAAAGTTCCCGGACTACGTGAATTAAAAATCGAAAATGAAAGATATGGTTTATTAAACAAGTTTACACTTCAAGGTA
>NW_018021507.1:36968-43498 GCF_002006095.1 Pseudomyrmex gracilis
TAAGTAGTTCCAGCGTTGACCGCTCGATAGCGCCGCTTACCCGCGCTAGAAAAAATCAGTCCGGGAACTTTCCGGACAAACTGTGTAAGTCTTGTTTCTATAATTTTAAAAATAAATAGCAAAGGGTAATTGTTGTCGATTAAAATATTGATGCATTTGATAAGATTTTTTTGGTGATATATCGGATTAGATAAAAGAATAGCTCTGTCCACTAAAGAACATATAATACCAATTTTCTGAGAAATTGGATTCTGAGATAAAAAATTAACGTATCTACCTGCAAACGTTGGTTTCTGATACCAGTCACAAATTACAACGTTGTTAATCAGATTAATACGTAAGTCAAGAAAACTGATACCTTCGCTTGTTTGTATTTCATGTGTAAATTGTAATCTCGGGTGGAAAGAGTTAAAAATAGTAACCGTATTATCCACTTTATCACTCGGTAATGCTATCAAGATATCATCCACGTATCTGAAATATATAGGCAAAAGGTAATTAATACGATTGAACACCTTGATTTCGATGTCTTGCATTGTTATATCAGCTATTATTGGAGATAGTGGTGAACCCATGGGGAAACCAAAAATTTGTTTGTAAATAACATTGTTGAATGAGAAATACGTTGACGACATTACAAATTTTATCGCACCGATAAATTCATGTTGATCAATTTTTGTGTGTATCTTAATATATCTCCACCTTCTTGAAACGCTGGTGCAGGCTAATTCTATGGGCACGTTCGTGAATAACGATACGACATTGAGTGAAGCCAATACAAAACTACTATCAAGTTCGAGTCCCGCTAAAACATTGTGTAACTCAAAACTATCCTTGATAAAAAAAAAGGGGAATTTGTTTCTCTTGTTTCATTATTTTAGAAATAAGACGTATTTACGTACCGTATAAATTCAAAAGACGCGATTACATGTCAATAGTCATATCCGAGAGGAGTCACAAAACAAGGTGTTGGAAAATCAAGTATAGTAAAATAATAGTCGTGTTAGGAAATATGTGAAGAAAGGTGTAATTAGTATAAGGTCGCGTACGTGGAAATTAGGAAGTTAAAGCATAAGATAGTCACGTATGTTTGATTGAGACACAGTTAAGTGTATTGTAAAAAAGAGTGTTGCTTGATCAGCAAGGACGGCAGATCCGTCTCCGAGAGCTGATCAAGCAAGGATGAGCGAGTTGCGCGGTCAACTCGTGCAACGTTGTTTAGGATAAGACACGGTGATGCTCTCAATTCGGTGATATAAAAAGTGATGTGACAGAGTTGAGAGCAGAAGTTCGAGAGCTATTGCCGAGTCGTCGTACTTGTATTAAGAAGCTAAATCGTCAAATAAAGTTTATTAAACTGTGAAGCAAGGCGGAGTTACTTCTCGCCGAATCCAAACGGAAAGATCCTGTGAAAAGAATCCAGTACCGTCGTAGCGGTACAACATTTTGGTGACAGCGATGGGATAGATCGAAACAGTCAGGAAACCACGATCTATCAAGCAGGAATCCAGAAGACCGATTCGGGTAAAGGAAAGGAACGGTGGGTAAAAGGTAGTAAAGAAATTCTTTTATCCGGAGGTCACGAGTCAGTTTATTTACGTGCTAAATTACAAAGTTAAAAGCACGTGTGACCGGTAAAAAAAAAGTTCCTTGGCACCTGTAACAAAGAAGAGGCAAGTTAGTTTCACGTTACGAGCGATAGCACTGACCTACCGCAATTGCAACAGTGTGCGACGACGCAAGCAAACAGCCAAAGAAAACTAAAAGCGCGGCTAACTGGCAGCAGGTTTACCACAGCATAAAGATACCACGGTAACCCAAAAGGCAAAAGAAAGCAGAGAAAACTGAGGGTCAAGGCGACTGCGGCAAGGAAGCAGAAGCAGCAGGACGAAAAGGACCAGGACCAGCACTACAGTAAAAAATTCTTCGAGTTGAGTACCCCGAAGAGCAGTGTACGCGAAAACGCAACGTAAGCAGAGTAGCAGCGGCAGCGGCGGACGGCGGCGGTAGAAGCGGCAGAAAGCAGTGGCGACGGCATCAAGGGACCAACAGCGGAACCAAAGGCGCCATTGTAGCTGAAATGCGTCAATTACTGTAAGTTAAGTTTTAGATTCTAAAAGAGCGAACGGAGAAGCAAATGTCTGAAAACTGGCATTTACGACAATTCGACAGTTGCGAGGGTAAGCGCGAGGTTTATACTAAGCCAGTAAACCAAACTAGAAAATTTATATCGTCACAAAAATCAAGAACCGCGCTGGCTGCGTTGTATCAAGAACCGAATATATTTAAGCGAACGTTAAGTGTTTTGCGATAGCGACACAGAGTTATATCCAAACGTGGTAACTGAACGGAAATTTCTATTTGATCTGGACGGTAGCATTGCCGGACATCTGCGAAACGGTGGAGTCACGAGCGCACGGGCTCACAGACGCGATTACTCTCTAGTATCGTTTGAAAGTGAAGTATTTCGTGCAAGAGATCAGGTCGGAATGAATAGCGGCAACGTTGAACAAACAACCGATGAGCGCAGAATAAACCATGCTCGAGGGGAAGTCGACCAAGAAATTAACCGAATGCGTAACGCATTGGTCGGGGATAACTCCGCGGGAAACGAAGCCGCGAGAACGAGCGAACAGAGTCTTAGTCCAACAGAAGTGATGTTGCGACAGTTGGTGCGATCATTTGACTTATTAAGTACGCGTATGACCACGGTGACAAGACACGTGAACGAACTACGTGACAGACAACATAATCCGCGGGCACTGGGAAACGACGAGCCGTTAAAACACGACAATACGTTAAACGTAACTTACGGACAAACGGCCGCGGACGTACGCAACCAAACTGCACATTTACTCGGATATATACCGCTGAAGGAAGCGCGTGGAATGATTTCCACGTTTGATGGGAAATCACTAACGCAGTTGCGGGAATTTCTAAGCGCGTGTAGTTATGCGGTAAAAAATATAAACCCGGTAAACGAGCAAACGTTACTGGAAGCTATCTTGTGCACTAAGTTAAAGGGACAGGCACTCCTAGATTTTGAAACGCGGGATAAACACAGTTTTGAGCAGTTGAAATTTGAGATAGAAACCACGTATTCAGCAAAAAGAGGTACAACTGAATTACAAATAGAGTTCAGCTCAGTAAAGCAAAAGAATGACGAGAGTGCGCTAAATTTTGGTCAACGGGTAAATCAACTCGCGATGGAGCTTTATGAGTCCATGATAGAAGGAAAAGAGCAAACTATGGATCAAAAGCGTACAATTTTGGAAACTGTTAAAGAACAAGCGTTGCACCACTATCAAATAGGGTTGCGAAAGGATTTAAGTTTAATTGTGCGGTCGCGCAGATATGACACGCTCCAGGAGGCAATAGCCGGAGCAAGCGCGGAAGAAAAGGCCGCGGGAATAAAATCAAGAAATAGAGCGCAATATCAGGCACGTAGTGGCAATAAAAGTTACAATTGGTATAAGTGCGGCAAGACTGGAAATTTTGGACGAGAATGTCGGTCTGGAAAGATGTCTTTACCTAAGCCAAGTGGCAACCGGGTAAATGCGGTAGAGAAACACTGTAATTATTGTAAGAAGACAGGACACCTACGAGAAAACTGCTGGTCGCTGAATGGCAGGAAAAACGATAAACATTACACCGCGCAAAGGAAAACAAGACGCGCGGCACGAAAAAAAAAAGCCGAAGCGATAGTAGCGTAACGTCAAGAAGTGACGAAGAAGAAGACAAAAGAAAAAGAAATCTGTCTCTGTAGCAGAATTACAGGTGACCAAGGTGAATACAGTACAAGCAGGATTAGATTTAGCTGTAGTACCAATAAGAAAGGCAAAAAGAAGCCAGGTGGAAATGTTATATGATACAGGGGCAACAGTCTCACTGATAAAGCAAAAATATCTGAAAGGCAAAACACCGGCAGAAAAAACCAAGCTGGAGATAACCGGAGTCACTGGGCATAAAACTTGCGTAATTGGAAGAATCAAGGCACATATACAATTGAGAAACAGAAGAATAAAACATGCAATATATGTGGTAAGAAACGACTTTCCAAGTAAGTACCAAGAAATACTTGGAAGTGATTTCATTAGGAAATATACTCCCGTACATAACTACAAGGAAGGACGGCTTGAGGTAGGTAAAGATTCGATGACACTGCGTCCGTATCAAAGCGTAGTGTTGCAACCAAAAAGCAAAACTATCGTACACACAATCACGGTTAGCAATCAGGTCGGCATAATAGAAGCAGAGGAAACACGGCCTGGAATATTCATAAAATGTTGTCTAGTACTGCCGGAGAAATATTTGTGCCCAGTAAGAATAGTAAACACTACAGAAGAAAGAGTGGAAATAAGTACACCACGAGTAAAAGTAGGAGAACTAAGCGAAGACGGGGAAGAAAAAAACGAAATATTAAGCGTAAGCGTCGAAACGAAAGGAAAGGCGCGAGGTGAAAAAGTAAAAGAAGCGCTACGCATGCAGCATCTAAATACGGAAGAAAAGCAAGTCTTGTTGGACATTTGCGAAGCGTACAGCGATATATTTTATTTGGCAGGAGAACCATTGACTAAAACTAACGCAGTGACACACAGGATACGGGTAAAAAGCGACACCGCACCAATCAGCGTTAAACCGTATCGTTTGCCAAAGAAGAATAAACAGGAAGTTGATCGGCAGATCAAAGAAATGTTAAAAAATAAGATAATAAGAAATAGTAAAAGCAAATGGAACGCACCACTCTTAGTCGTGCCAAAGAAAATGGACGCATCGGGCGTCACGAAGTTAAGAGTCGTTGTAGATTTTAGACGACTGAACGATCAGTTAGGGAATGCCAAGTACTTTTCGACTCTTGATCTAGCTTCTGGGTATCATCAGATACCAATGGAAAAAAAGGATAAATCAAAGACGGCGTTTTCAACACCGTACGGGCATTATGAGTATAATAGGATGCCTTTTGGGCTGAAGAATGCACCGGCAACATTTCAAAGATTGATGAATGCAGTCTTGATGTGGCTGCAAGGAATAAAGTGCTTTGTTTATCTAGATGACATAGTTATACACGGGGCCAGCCTAGAAGAACACGGAAGACGAATAAGAAATATATTTGATAGACTGCGAGAGTATAATCTCAAGTTACAACTAGATAAGTGTGAGTTCTTTCGAAAGGAGGTGACATATTTAGGTCATGTGATTACAGAAGAAGGAATTTCGCCAGATTTAACGAAGGTGAGTGCCGTAACAAAGTTCTTTGTGCCAGAAAAAATAAAAGATATCCAGGCGTTTATCGGACTAGCAGGTTACTATCGCAAGTTCGTTGATCAGTTTTCAAGAATTGCAAGGCCGTTGACACAGCTGTTGCGCAAGGGAGTCGCGTTTAGCTTTAGGGGTCAGGAACAGCATTGCGCGTTCGAAACCTTGAAAGAAAAGGTGAGTAACGCGCCGTTACTTGCGTATCCGGATTTTAATCGAGAGTTTATAGTCACGACAGACGCGTCGGGTTACGCTCTCGGTGCAGTATTATCACAAGGGGAAATAGGTCGCGACAAGCCGATAGCGTACGCTAGCCGAGTGTTAAATAAGGCAGAGCGCAACTACAGCACTATAGAGAAAGAGTTGCTCGCTATCGTTTGAGCCGTGAAACATTTTAGGCCGTATTTATACGGAGCAAATTTCAAAATTGTGACAGACCATAGAGCATTGGTGTGGCTGTTCAATGTGAAAGAACCCGGGTCGCGGCTCGTGCGCTGGCGTTTCAAGTTAGAGGAATACAATTACGAGATAGTGTATAAGAAAGGGAAATCTAACACCAACGCGGATGCACTGAGCTGGAGTCCCGCGCTGGAAGCGAACGCGTGCGAGGCGAACGAGGTAATAAAAGAGACAGAAGAAAACAAAGTGAGTGAGACATGTGAGCTCACAGAGGAGGAACGAAGACAAATACTGTGTGAATATCATGACACACCGGTAGGCGCTCACCAGGGAGTAGCGCGGACGGTAAAAAGAATCCGTCAAAATTATAATTGGCCAGGTTTGGCAAAAGATGTAGAAACGTACGTTGCAAAGTGTGAATCATGCCAGAAGAATAAACTTTCGCGAAGAATAAAATCACCTCTAGTAATTACAGATACACCACNGGAGCCGTTCGAGAAGTGTGCTTTAGATATTGTCGGGCCGTTACCGATATCAAGTTACGGAAATAAATACTTGCTTACGTTCCAAGATAGTCTTACGAAATTTAGTAAAGCGGTGCCGATACCGAATCAAGAAGCCGCGACCGTAGCAAAAAAATTCGTTACGAAAATAATATGCGAACACGGCATTCCGGGAACTGTGTTAACTGATAGGGGTACGAATTTTGTTAGTGAGCTATTTAACCGGTTAACTGGCAATGTATCATATATGCACAAACAAAAATCTGGCCAATTCTGCTTATGTATCATATATGCACAATTGGAATAACTTTCTTGATTTTCAAACGATTTGAATGAAACTTGGTATGTAATGAATAATAAGAATATATTTGG
>NW_018021508.1:0-2521 GCF_002006095.1 Pseudomyrmex gracilis
ATCCCCTCCAGTGGGCGTGGCCAGTCACCACCAAAGGAGGGGGAAATCCACCGTGGTGGGGCAATGGCGCCAGAAGTGGTGGGGGGGCCAGGTGGAGGGGGTTTGTTTTGACGCGCCATACGTGGCCACGTACTACTGATTAGAATCTCTTGAGTGCTAGAGACGAGCAGCGACACAATATGTGCACGCTGTCCTCCTTTTCCTCGCCGCAGAATCTACAACTACTCTCCTCAACTAGGCCTACGTTGAATAGATGTGCCTTGAAAGCCCAATGCCCTGTGAGGAGACCGATACACAGTTTTTGTCTGTACTTATTCATTGTCAGTAGTTCCTTTATCCTATCTGGCAATGGCTGAGTCATCAGGGCCTTAGCTTGGCGGCAGCTTTTCAGTATTTCCCAAAAGATCCTGTGCTCCCTTTTCAGCCAGTCCTTGATATAGTTTTTCTTTGTTGCAAAGGGAACTCCAACTATCTGGCGGACTGGTTCCTCTAAGATACCTAGTTTTGCCAGACTATCAGCCACTTCATTGTCTTGGATACCTTGGTGGCCAAGTACCCAAACAAGCGTGATGTTGTTTTGCTCGCCCAATCTGTTTAGAGCTTGCATACAGTCCCAAACCACTAGAGATTCAGTGGTGGTCTTGGCAAGAGCTCCTATGGCTGCTTTGCTATCCGTATAGATATTAATTCTCTTAGTTTTTGTCTCTCTTGAGAGTAGGAGTCTTGCACATTTCAGAATGGCCAAAACTTCCGCTTGGAAAACCGTGGCCAGTTTATCCAGAGAGAAAAACTCTCTGTGATTTGATCCTGGACAGTAGATGCCTGCTCCATAGCAGCCGTTTGCTCCAGATCCATCAGTGAACCATGGATGAGTGCCCGGCTAGATCTAAAGATTTCTGTTTTTCCAGTCTGCTCTGGTGGTCAAGTTTATGGAGAACGCCTTGTCCACTTGGCGTATTCTGGATATTCTGTCTTGCTTTAAGGTAAAAGGAGGTTTATGAAGAAACTCGAGCCTGGTATGACCTACTCCGAAATCTCTCCACTCCCCCTGACACCTTAGTCTATATGCTGTGAGTTTGGCGCTAATGATAGTCAATCTTAGAGGTGGAATGCAGAGCGCCACTTCCAGCGCTTCTGTTGGTGTCGTTCTCATAGTCCCTCAAGTAATTATCTTGTAGGCTTTTTAGTAAGTTCTTTGACTCTATCTTTTCCACTCTGGGCCACCAAACAACAGCAGCATATGTTAACCTCTTTGTATATCCATAGAGCAGTATTTAATTTAATACCTCAGGATTTTCCCATTGCTTTTCTACACGCCCAGTATGAGGCGTAGAATTTTGATCTCTTTATATCGAGATGTGTTTTCCAATTCAGTTTGGTGTCTAAATGGACTCCCAAATATTTTACTGACTGGACGTATTCTATATCTTCCCGCCAGAGTCTAAGCGGCTCAGTGGCTTCAGGTTTGTATTTCCTGGTGAAAATCATGGCCTTAATCTTTGATGGATTAGCCCTAAGTCCTTTTAATCGACACCAGTCTTGCGTGATCTTAAGGGCTTTTCCCATAGTCGCCTTAAGTATTGAAAGAAAGTTGCCCCGCACTATAATGGCCACATCATCAGCGTAGCCAAAAGCGAAAAAACCTGTCTTCTGTAATTTATATAAAAGTTCGTCTACGATCAAGCACCACAGCAAGAGGGATAAAATTCCCCCTTGCGGGCATCCTTTGGCGGGAAAACCATGCACGTTTGAATCCCCATGATTAGCAATCAGGGTTCTTCCTGTTAGCATGCTTTGTGTCCAGTCTGCTAGTGCGGCTGGAATGTCGTGTCTGGTCATCGCCTCCCCGATTACATCATATGAAATGCTATTAAAAGCTCCCTCAATGTCCAGGAAGACGCCTAGGGCATATCTTTTTGCCTCCAATTGCTTCTCGACCCCGCTCACAAGGTGGAGCAAGACAGTATCCGTGGATCTGCCCTCTCTGTAAGCATATTGGGAAGAGGCCAGTGGATGTGTAAGCAAAGGTCCGTTCTTCAAGAATCCGTTGATCAGATTCTCCAATGTCTTAAGTACAAAGGAGGTAAGGCTGATCGGTCTGAAATCCCTGGCTGAAATATATCCATTTCTGCCAGGCTTGGGGATAAAGACCACTTTTGTACCACTCCAAGCCTGAAGAACATGTCTTAGGGCTATACTTACCCTAAAGATTTTAGTAAATGGACCGACTAGTACCCCCAGTCCCTTCTGAAGAAGGACGGGATAGATACCGTCTGGTCCAGGTGCTTTATATGGGTTGAAAGTCTTATTAGCCCATTCAACTCCCTTTGGATGGACAACCTCAGCTGCCAGACGCCACTCCCTAGGTTTATATACCTAGGCTTCAGCCGGCGAGGTTGTACAGTGCGAAGCACCATATCGTGCGCCGTGAGGAGAAGTACACAGTTTGTCCGGAAAGTTCCCGGACTGATTTTTTCTAGCGCGGGTAAGCGGCGCTATCGAGCGGTCAACGCTGGAACTA
>NW_018021508.1:3612-6308 GCF_002006095.1 Pseudomyrmex gracilis
CGGGAACTTTCCGGACAAACTGTGTATATGTGATGTATCTTGAGCAATAATTAACTTTTCGAGAGCATTTGCATAAGTGTCTAAATCGTTAAAAATAAAGCAATATTACATAGCAATAATAGAGAATAATAATAATTTTAATACATACACATTTGCTAGTCAATATATTTTAATAAAACTTATTTACCTGCTTTGCCAAAAACTCTTTTAATTGGTAAACATTCCCAAGTACAATCTTGTGGCATTTCACGTGTCATTATGGCTTTATTGATACGAAGCTTAGTTTTAAATTTAGTAGGCCAAATGCATGATTGCTCATTTGGATTAAACCATACTTCAGGTATTATTTGTAATCCATCGATAAATTCCACAATGAGAAATCCATTAGTAGTATTCATTTTTTATACAAAGAATATTTTCTATTTAACGTACATATGCATATGTATAATATCTTTAAATTATTGGCAAAATCGATATAATACACGAAACTATATTGTGTGATTTAAAGGAAATACTGCAAATACATTTGAATCATTTCCATAAGGAATTTTCCATGCTTTACATAGAAAATCTGCAATGGACCAGACAAATATTTTATTGTTATTTAATACTGTCATCACTTTTATACCGAAATCACTAGATTTACAAGGTAATGTATATACATCTTTTATATGTTTTAATTTTTTTTCTCTCTCTCTTTCTCTCTCTCTAATAAGGAAAATCTCTTTACTTTTTTCTTGTATTATATTCAGAACTAAAATATATTCTCCGTTTTTCAAAATACAACAATTATTACTATATCCTTTACAAGATATGATAATGTTTTTAATTGAAACCATTAGATATTGTGATAGAATATTAGAATTACAAAGAAATGGCCCATTAGTATGTGAATATTTACATACATATATTTCTTCATTATAATCTGTTTTTGAGAAANCACAATTCACATTATCTATTTCACTGTATCTTCTCATCAATTGTTGTAATGGTTTTCCATGTTTTCTTAATATTTTTTTGATGAGTGTCATGTAATTTTCGAAACGAAATGCGCTAAAATTGTCCAGTGGACCAACATTTATGTTCCAGTGGAACATAAATGTACAAAATTATGTATGTTGTGTGATATATATTCTTTTCCATATAATATTTCAAATGATATGACAAAATGACTTAATAAGNTTTCAGCAAAATTTATAAATCCCTTTTGATAAAAATTAGGACGTGTCAGAATTATTATTGCTACATGAAGTGTAAGAAAGTGATAGTATATATCTTGTTTTAATATACAGGGTGAGTCACCTGAATCTATCACCTTCAATAACTCGTTTGTGTGGCCAGGAATCGAAAAAAGTTTCATATAAAAGTTGTAGGGTTTCAAGGGAGAACCAAAATGGCGTACCTTTCAACTTTTGATTTTGACCGAAAGTGGGTTACTTCAACCGGAAGTGGTTTTTTTTAAATGGAAACCCCCCTTTTTGACACCGGAAAATGAAAAAGCGGAAAATTTTACGTTCAGATATAACCTTGGCTGTTTTAAAATTTTCAAGATGGCGAACGAAGATAGCGGACAAAAATTTTAATCAACCGATTTGCACCAAATTAAGTTTACGAGGGTTTTTGGGGTTGCTGATCACGAATCTGAAGTCAGATTTGCAAAATTCAAAATGGCGGATCCAAGATGGCGGACCAAGATGGCGGACGAAATTTTTAGCCACAATTAATAGAAATTACTACTCTTAGCACTACCCAGGAACAACGGCGTGGACGTGGTAGTTTTTTGTTCCCTTTGGGGTGCTTTATTTACGTGAGTCCCCTTGCCTCTCACTATCGGGGTGCTTTATTTAGTTAATTTGTGACTTTAAACAGTTAATTTGCTAAGTAGTAGCGAAGTAACTGTTCGAAATTTCGTCCATTTTCTTGAATGCATAGGTCGATACGCCTTCTGAATGATGTGACTGTTCTCAAAAGAATTTCTTGAGATATTGCGGCACAAGCAGTCCGAATACGTTCCTTCATATTCTCTTTGGTTGTTGATTTTTTGCTATAGACAATATTTTTCAGCATTCCCCACAGGAAAAAATCGGGAGAAGTTAAATCTGGCGAACGAGGAGGCCACGCGACTGCGCCCAATCTCCCAATCCACCTACCATTGTATTGGTTATTCAAATAATTTCTTACAATATTTGAATAATGTGCTGGCGCACCATCCAATTAAAGCCACATCACAATAAGGACCTATTAAATAGCCATTTACGATGCCACACCAGACCATTAAAGACCAACGATTTTGGAAATTAGTTGAACGAAACCAATAAGGATTTACATTGGACCAGTAGTGACAATTATGTCTATTTACAGTTCCATCGCTACTGAAAGTTGCCTCATCCAAAAAGAGTACGTACCGGAAAAAGTTTGCATCTTGTTGGATCATTTGCAGAGCCCATTCACAAAAATTTACACGAAGTAAGTAATTATTAAAATTCAAATGTTGTGTCAACGTTATGTGATATGCATGAAATTTTTTCGCCTTTAATATTCTCGCAACTTTTCGCTGAGGTATGCCAATTTCTCTTTCGATTTGACGAGTGCTAATATGACGATCGAGATAAATTTTCGCTAAAATGGTTATAACACGATTATCATTAACATCATATTCATGATGTCGTAATCGGCGAACCATTGACCCATTACTT
>NW_018021508.1:6918-8568 GCF_002006095.1 Pseudomyrmex gracilis
ATAAAGCACCTCAAAGGAAACAAAAAACTACCACGTCCACGCCGTTGTCCCTGGGTAGTGCTAAGAGTAGTAATTTCTATTAATTGTGGCTAAAAATTTCGTCCGCCATCTTGGTCCGCCATCTTGGATCCGCCATTTTGAATTTTGCAAATCTGACTTCAGATTCGTGATCAGCAACCCCAAAAACCCTCGTAAACTTAATTTGGTGCAAATCGGTTGATTAAAATTTTTGTCCGCTATCTTCGTTCGCCATCTTGAAAATTTTAAAACAGCCAAGGTTATATCTGAACGTAAAATTTTCCGCTTTTTCATTTTCCGGTGTCAAAAAGGGGGGTTTCCATTTAAAAAAAACCACTTCCGGTTGAAGTAACCCACTTTTGGTCAAAATCAAAAGTTGAAAGGTACGCCATTTTGGTTCTCCCTTGAAACCCTACAACTTTTATATGAAACTTTTTTCGATTCCTGGCCACACAAACGAGTTATTGAAGGTGATAGATTCAGATGACTCACCCTGTATATTGCAAAACAGGGTCTGTATATAACAAAAAGTTTCTAAATTCTACTGCTTTCCATTGTTTAATATCTCTTATAGGTCTTGGTCTTCTAGCAAAATCATTTGGCGCACTAAATCTTAATACAGACATTAAATGAGATATTTTATTAATAGATCTTGTACCTAAACNTACTGAAAGCGGCCCTGTCATCCAAAGAGTTATCATTTTTTTTACAACACTTAAGCATACGAGATGCATGTATTCTAATGGTGTGTTAGTTATAGGTAAATATCCTGGAATATCATTTATAATTGAATAACCTATTTGAAAATTCTTATAAGCATTTATTGCAAATAAATCATCTTTTCTTAAAGCATTTGTTTTTTTAGATGGAAAACAAGTTCTACCATTTAAATGTTTTTTTTTAATGATATGATTTTACAGTTGTACTAACAACTGTAAAATAAAAAAATAAAAAAAATGTTTCCTTTTAATGATACACTTACTGTTGTAAGTGTATCATTATGGCTTTTTATATTCAACACAAAAGATTTAGCCGGTGCATCGCATATCAAGCCAAACAGTGCAATTTTGATTACATTATTGTTATGAAAATAACCTTCATTAATTAAAATTGTTAAATTATTAACCAAAGGCCGCAAAAACTCAGTATTTTGAGGTTTGTTGTATCCAAAATAAGCACCAACAAGATATACAGTTTTGTCTAATGTATTTGAGCATAAAATGGGCCATAATGACGCATGTGATGACTTCGCTAATGGAAGATCGTTGGTATTTATTAGTAAGTTAATATTAGTTTGATTCCGTTAATAACATTTTGTCAATAACTTTATGCACAAGCCTACCCAGGCAACCAGCTGACGTTATAATGACGTTAATATAAAGTCAGTTTTTGACCAGTTCGACGTTAGTTTATGACGTGATATTAACGTAACGACGTGAGTTTGTCTCGTCAAAAATGACGTCATGTTAATGACGTTTACTTACGTCATTAATGACGTAATCTGACGTAACGTGATTAACGTGAAAAAAACTAATGGCACATCGTAAGAGGGGAATTAATTCGAGATTTCACTAAAATTAATCTTTGGAGACCTGATTCAGTTTGTCGATCAACTGATTAACTCGATGAAAG
>NW_018021508.1:9553-13671 GCF_002006095.1 Pseudomyrmex gracilis
ATATGACGTATATGTGTGACGTATATACTGACGTCATTGTTATGACGTTCAAAATAACGTCAGATTTAGGTCATAATCACCAATTAGTGACAAAAATCACGTATATTTACGTCATTACAACGTCAGCTGGTTGCTTGGGTAGATAAAAGTATTCTCCTCCCTCATATGATACAATATCAGTTTTTCTTGGNGTTTTTAACAAAGTTCGCATATCTGTAGGTAGATTATACGATGTATATTGCCGTAAAATTTGTAATAACCTATTACATGCATTGTGAGGAATATTATGTGATATGGCCCATGTAGCTATAACTTTTTTAAATTTAAATATTTTGGCTATTGAAGCAAAACACTGTTGTTGATGTGTGAATCTTTAAATCAGTTTATTGAAACTTAGCATTAACGCTTTCAACCTTGTATTAGGTCCTTCTCAAATGCATTTCTACAATTAAATTAACATAAAATCCAATTAATGAAATTTAAAAAAATTAATTAAAAATCGCAGAATAAATATATAATATATAATAGTCACTTACAAATTAATTTGGTAATGTACGTCGCACAGTGCTGATCAAGGATGTACATGTCGCACAAGCAGACACCGACCAACACTTTACAAAATGATAAACGCGACTGAGAAACAGCGAATGTATTTAAATAGAAGTCAAATCCGCAAATAACATAACACATTACGATCTATTATATACATCGTATAGTAAATTACCGACAAAAGGTAAATAGGAATTGTCTAAAGTTTCTGTGTCGCTCTGTAAATTAAGCCCGCGGATTTGACTTCTTATATGTAGCGTTTCTGATATCAGCCGTTTGCTGTAAGATCTCTCATAATCCAAAATTTCTACGTTATCCCATTCAAAATCATGTGAAAATTGTAATCTGTGGTCAGTTATTACAGATTTTTTAGTGGAATTTCTATTAATGTGGTTTTTATGTTCTTTAATTCTATCCTGTAACATTCTGCCAGTTTGTCCTACATACGAGGCTTCATATTCACGGCACTTGATCTTATATACAACAGAAGGACGTGAGAGAAGAGGTAAAGGATCCTTAAGAACGTTGATGAATTTAGCCAGTTTGTCAATGCTATAAAAAGCTAAACGCGTATGTGAGTCTTTTGGAAATATTTTTAAAAATTTTTCCGAAAATTTATTGATGTAAGGCATGACAAACCAGTGACGCTGTGTATCATTAAAGTTATTATTAGACAAAAAACCTTCTTATGTCATTATTTTTGTAAAAATTCTGTTTCAGTCTAAAGATAAAAATATCATATATGAAGTCCATCGGATAATCACGCCGGATCAGCTGTTTACCCGTGCGTAGACTTAGCCGTGAAAGCCGATAATTCGCGCCAGAAAGGAATTTCGTGTTTTCCCCGAATTATCAGGCACGGAAGTATTTTAACCGCTCACGAGCGAATCTCCGATTCTCCTCAACGCACTATAATCGTTCCGATAGCTCTTATCTTCGACGCGAGTCGATAGCACCTACGTAAAACATCTAACTAAGATTTCGAGTCAATAATGCACACGCGCGATTCGATAACTCCTGCACGCGACGGCACTGTACTTTACGGTTCGCGGGATCGGTCTCACGCAATCGGTTATTCCGCTTCGGGCGCCTCCAGGGCAAATGAAGTACTCTAGATGACCGAACGAACGGATTCTCGCGCTCACCGGACTTCACGAGAGAGATTGATTCTCGCCGCTGGGCGACAGCTGCTCGCTGGTTATATGTCGCCTTATCAACTCGTCAGAACGACTAGGACTCGAATTATCTCGACCCTCCGCGAAACTGTCAGCGCTACAGTGTTTTCCAGTCGGGCGACACGCGAGGTGGCAACACGATATAATTTAACAATTGGCTCTTTTTTAAGAAAGGTGGTCCCAAGCCGATCGCTCACTGGCGCGGTTTCCTCCGTGCAGCTCCCGGTGTCCTTCGGCTCGTCTTTTCGTCTAGCCCGTCGTCTCTCGTGCGCTCTCACTCTCGCTCTCTCTCTCTCTCTCTCTCTCTCTCTCTCTCTCTCTCTCTCTCTCTCTCTCTCGCTCCGGGCTCGTCTCCTCGTTTCTCGCTCACTCTTGCACTCACTCCTCACTATTATAAGATATCGCGTGCCTCATAGGCTTCTTTCGGTCGCTTCTACCGACTACCGAATCACTTCGCAATCTACGCTCTGCTCGATTTGCAACTTCCAATCTAATCTTTGTTCGCAACGCGGGTGTCTCTTATACCAGGTTGCTGGCTTCTCTCGCAGGGAGCTCAGGGTGGCGAAGGGGAAATTTGTCGAGCCTATCACGTCCTGAGTTTTTCACCGACGCGAAACTCATGTGCCTTGACCCGTTGCGATTTTCAAATTCAAGAAGCCTCAACGGCCTTCGTCAGGTTCAGGCCCGGTCGACCGTCGTTGTCGTTATTGACAGGAACTTTGTTGTCGTTGTCAACCTTCCCGGCAACTTTGCTGGTTTTCCGTTAATTTGAACGGAATCCTCGTGATTTTCCGCTGCTTTCCCCTTGTCCGCGCCCTTTGTTCTCTGCGTTCTTTCCGGCTTTCGATAGATCTTTGGCTGCGATCTGGCTCCTTTCTCTCCTTCCGGATCTCTCCTGGACTTCGTCCCTCCGTGAATCCTTTGCTGAGACTGGTGAGGTGCTCGCAGCCGCTTACAATATTTTTTTGTTTTTTCCAACATAAAAAATAAACAGCTCTTTAACGGAAGGATCTTTATTATTCGCGTTTGCCCTGAAGGATCGGCGACTTCCCGCGTACTAGTTTGGACATCGGGAACGAGCCTTTGTGACGAAGGTAAGCGAGTGCTTCCGCAGCTTTTTTTTTTTTTTTAGCGAGGAAAAATTCTTGATGGACACTCTCGGGAGAGGGTGGGGGTAGTGTGGGACTTCCCAAAGAGGGGTTACCCACTAAAACTCTTCGGCGGTCCTCCGACACTCAGGAGGGAGCCTGGAAAACCCGAAGGCTATGACCTCGCGGCTCCCTCCCTTATGCATGTCCTGAGGGAAGATGGTAACAGTTTATCTTCCCTCAATCTCTAACTAGGTGTGAAGAAGTGGGACCACCACACTTCTCCACTTAACTTCATAGGTTACGTGCAATGGCAGGGGGGAGCCCCCGCTACCTCCCGCCTGTAACCCCGAATTCCTCCCTCCCCCGCCTGCTGTGGGGTAGTCTTCGAGACATCCCAACGAGACGAGGGAGTGAAAGAATCCACCTCCTCACTTGCAGCCAAGTGCAAGTTCTTTGCGGCCTAATCTTCCTCCGAGGAGGGAGTTGCCGCACGGTACCGCCTCCTGCCAGCTGGCTGCCCTTGCCGCAGCCGCTCCGCTTCCGCCTTGGCTTGCATGACGAGGTCACAAAACCTCGTCACCGCCCGCCATTTTTCCTGGTCCCTCACCATCTGTCTAACGACAGATGGCAGGGAGAGGTCCTGGCCTACCACAGAGGTGAGCGTTGCTCTTTCCTCCTCCCATGCTGGACATTTCTCCAACATGTGAGCCGCAGAGTCGAAGTCCGAGTCGCAGTGCTCACACGCTGGAGAGTCCGCCTTCCCTATGCGATGAAGGAAAGTGCCGAACACCCCATGCCCCGTTAGGATCTGGGTGGTGCCGAAGGTAAGGTACCTGTGGCAGCAATCCACCCAGTCCGGGAGCACAGGGCCCACGGCTTCCCTCACCCTCCTACCGGACAGGAGAGGATTCTGTATCCTCTCCTGCCACCTGACCACTGTGGCCCTGAAGGCTCGAGCGCGGGCGCGACTGATGTCCACGGGATTGTCATTATCCCGTGCGTTCGCCCTCAGCTCTCTTACGTCCTCATAGACGCGAGCTAACTGCTCCGTCACTAACTCTACTGGCGGAATGCGCGCCAGTATTCTTACCGCCTCCAGGGCCACCGTGCGGTAACACCGCGCCACCCTACCCCCGATCACGCGCTGCACAGCAGCGAGAGGAGCCGACGCCCGGCCCACTCCCGATGCACGGGACCACACCGGTGCCCCGTACATCATGACGGAGTGGACCACGTTGGCGTAAAGGCGCCTTACCCCCGGCCGAGGACCCCCCAGATTCGGCAACAGGCCAGCGAGAGCTCG